>NW_025110492.1:0-24263 GCF_011392965.1 Frieseomelitta varia | reverse complement strand
AAAAAAAAAAAAAGAGGGTGCAGAGATTTTGTTAATTGTAGCATTCATAAGTCAGCTCCCTCCATCCGATCGTGCTTTGTTCCTTTTTGTCGTCTTTCCGAGGAAAGTGGTTTTTAAATGGATGACAAAGGTGTACAATGTTTAAATTAATTAATTCCGTGGCATTTTTAATGCCACTGCAGTTTCTAAAGCAATCTCTCTGGATTTTACTCGCAGATGATAGGATTGTTTCTTGTTTCGTTTGTGGTTGAGACTACTCTCTTCAAGAATAATTACGATTGGAAGAATTAACGAATTAAATCCCAAAGTGATCGAAACCTTCATGATCTTCGTGATCTTAAAAATTGAACAATAAAACTTTCAATCGAACAAAAACTCGCGATTCTATTTTCCATATATCAGACTCGAATAGACTCAAATAGTGTGTCAATGTGCATCGAATTTCGTCGCAACTCTGTCCAAGAATTTCTCTTTCGGAACACCCTTTCTGTTTTCCCGCCCCTTTAGATTTTTCGTTTCCACTCAATTGCAAAACGAAGAAAGAAAGAGAGCGAGAGAGAGAAACTTCAAGGGGAGAATCGTGTCAACAATGTCGTGCCTGATGGATCGCAAGTCTTCAATTATACCTGCCTGTTCGCCATGCAGCATTCAAGTTAATTCTCGGTCATAGGCCAATCAAGGTACGATGGGGAGAGATAAAGGACGAGCCGAGGGAGATAACCAGGCTGGAACCGCTGCCAGTTACGGACGACGAGCCACCGAGCAAGAGAGTGGCAATGCCGAACTCTAAGTACTTCTGATAGGATTTACCTCTCTCGGAGCGGGTTCGTGGCATCTGCGCCGCGTCTCGGCTGCCTTCTCGAGACCAGGATCGGCCTCGGCCCCTTTCCGACCGCCGGAACCTCGTAAATCAGTAATCAGAATTCCCGTGGGACAGTGAGTCGGGGCCACTGGCGTACTCTGTTACGCCACGCGGTGGTGCTAAAGGTTCAGCGGTGAAGTCGAGCAGGCGGATTGAGAAGGAAAGAGAAAGATTGTGTCACGATAGAATCCAAAAAATACGGGCAACCTTTCGACCTGCCTTAAAATTTTGGACAGTTTAGCTTTTCTTTTTTTTTTTGTACCTCGCAGAGAGAATCGTAATGCCAAAATTTATAATTATTTAATTATAATTTAATTATAATTTGTATTTATATAATTATTATGTAATAATTATATTATATTATAATTATAATTTAATTATAATTTGTATTTATATAATTATTATGTAATAATTATATTATATTATAATTATAATTTATATTTATATTTATGATAATTATTATATAATAATTATATTATATTATAATCATAATTTATATTTATAATTACGAATATCGTACATTAAAAATGAAAAGCTCGGGGAATGATTTTCGGTATATCTTTTGCAAAAATCGTATTTCTATAATTTATTTCTTTGCCAACATCATATGTTAAAAAAACTCGTTGAGAATTTTTTATTCGGTATCGGGTGATTGGAACTTTACAAAGATGATCGTGCACGAAAGAAGAAGACACGATGCCCAAATAACATGATTTAAAGCAGTAAATCTGCTGTTATATTTCTGAGAGCTTTGTCTACTATAACACTCCGAGACACAAGACAGAATATCTTTCGATTCTAATTAACAAATGTCCTTCCATTTTCGAACGTGGAGCTGTTGTACTTAAACGCTACCTGGGGATACAACGACCACTTACAATTGCAATCAATCACGTTTCAGTCAATCAATCCTCGATTATTCACAGAGGCAGGTACCTTGTTAAGTATACGAGAGATGTTCCGTTTATGCGGAATTTGCATGGATCTCGGCTCGAGACCCATGACCTTTGTTATACGTAACACAATTAATGATAACTTTGGATCAAGGAATAATGAAATGCGACGATACTTTAGTCACCGAGTGAGAATGTTTCTGCTCTTCGACGTTGACAGAGTTCTTAAAATTCGAAGAAGCCACACTTTCGTCACTGTGTACCTCAGTTTTGTTAGTATTTGGTATCCTCTTCTTGCGGAATTTCCTTGCTTCTCGTTTCCTTGTGATTGTGTGCCAGTGAGATTGTTCTCCCATTAATGTCGCGTGACAAAAGAGTCTCGAAATTCATTTTTGTTTGTTGGATATTCATAGAGTTATTAATTTGGCGCGCGCGAGATCGTGGCTATTTGGAACATTTTTTAAAGTACACTCTCTTGGCGAAAAATTTTCGTCATCAAACGTCAACACTCGAGACAATATTTGGGAAGATTAAATTCTTAAAATGAAATCGAAGTCGCCAATTATTATATATATTTCATTTTGTTACATGTTTATACATAAATTTTACATGTCGGAGATATATACATTGTCATACATTCGAATCGAAAGAATAATTCAGAATACAAATGTGATTCAATATTGGTTGAAGTGTACAAAATATATTCCGATTATAAACAGAACGGTCAGAATATCATCGTATATTTATGACAATTGCACGTGATAAATTTTCCATTTATTTGTATAAATTTCCTTTAAACTTTCGTCGCTGCGTGTTCCTTGAAATTTTCCAGTAATAATCAAGAATTTAAAAAAAAACGGAACACGAGAAATGTTGGAAACGACAAATTTCTCCGGTCCCCAAAGAATTCACGTCGAGTACACTTCCTTCGAAGTCTCGTCTCCGCGGAAAGTCAGCCGCGGAAGTACTTAATCGCGATCGATCGGCGAACGGAACCGAACTTCGAAGTCATTTCCATAGATTAAAGTTCAGTCACCGCGAGACTGGTTGGCTCCGTTACAGGTACATCGTTTCACGGTAAATCTTCCGGCAAGAGTGTTACAAATATTGCCGCTACTTAACCAGTTCTCTCTCTCTCTCTCTCTCTCTCTCTCTTTCTTTCTCTTTCTGTCTATCCTGGTCTGTTCACATGATTCCCAAAGGATTGAAACTTCCGCAGGCATATCGCAACGCACGTCGAACTTCCTACTTTTCGAAACGTACCGGGTTTCCCGAGAGCATACCGCCCTGAAAACGCGGTCGAGTGTCTCCGACGAGAGAGTTTCGCGAATTAATTCGTCCGTGCGACTAGTCGAATCGTTCCTTTTTTCACGTTCCGCCAATTGACTTTTCTCCCTCTCTCCCTTTATATCTCTTTCTCTGTCTCTGTTATCTCTGTTCTCTCTCTCTCTCTCTCTCTCTCTTTTTCTTTCTCTTTTTCCATCGTCGCTCTTGATTTCCTTTTGCCCGTCGATCCGTCCGAATGATTCTTCATATTAATTTGCAATCCGTGTTGATTCAGTCTCTCTCTCTCTCTCTCTCTCTCTCTCTCTCTCTCTTTCTTTCTTTTTCTTTCTTTCTTTGAGAGAACGAGGACGGTAGATTAATTTTTCGAATTAATTTTCAAGCAGTTACGAAAATCGCCGCTTGTGAACTTTTTTGACGAGTTAATTAATACGCATTATCCCTGGCAACAAGCTTTCGATCAAGTATCTGAATGTATCCAAAAAGATTGAACTCGTTGACGAAAGAGTAAAATTAGCGAGTTCGATCGTAAACCTTTTATCCTTAGTCTTATTTTACAATTTTATCCTTGGAAAAAATCTGACGAAATGATTTTCCAGCCTCTTAAATTGTAGTTGAATAAAAGATTCGAGCGTTAATTTTTTTGAAATATACATTGCTGTTGCAACTATATGTAAATGTTTGTTCAAAAGTAGAAAACTGCAACTTTCCAAAGCTCGCTCGGCCATAAAGGACTGTAGAATTAACGGGGCAAAGGTTAAAGTGAAATTCCGGGGGTTAGCGCGAAAGTTTCGCGTTATCTCTCCTACTTTTTGACTACCGAAATTTTTTTTTTTTTTTATTTCCTTCGCTTGCTTTACCTAATAAAACTTTCCGCGAAAGTCCACTCGTACTTTTCCCGCGGGGGGGTGGGAGGGTTAATTAAAAAGAGAGGGAGGAAGAATTAAATCAATGGCTTTCGGAAGAGGTGGCGTTTCTGCATGAAATACGTTTTCACCCTTCCGGCTCTCCACAAATCTCCGTGTGGCGCGCGGACATCGAACCTCGCAATTTCCTTGCCGTTGTAAATCAACGAGAACACCGTATCACGCTTCAGAGTCGTTCCCATCAAACGAGCAGGGCTAATTCCCGAAGAAATCGCCTCTCGCCAGATGCTTTCGTCCAACCATCTTTTATTCAAACAACCTAAATCACCTTTTAACATAGTGATATCGCGTCGTTTGAATTCACCTTCAAAATCGACTGAGGAATCGCACTTAAATCAGGACACTTTACGTTTGCATTAAAGGTAAAGCAGCGTGCTTCTCGTTCAATATTTCATGTTCAAATCTACAGAAAAAGAACTGAAGGAAAAGGGATTGAAAGTGTAAGTTAATAAATTAATACTAAACGGGATATTTTTTGCTTCTTAGCGAAAAAATATCTTCTCCCAACGGTGTGAAGAAATTCGTCCAAAGATGAATCAGGCATTAGGAAGAAATATAATATTGTCCATATTTCATACGAACTCGACCAATGAAGATTTTTCCACGAAAGTTTCCCGACGCGTAACGATGGGAGCGCCATTATTACACGCCATATGCGTATTATAGGCGAACATGTCGGTCGTCACACGATATGAATAGGCTAATAGCCATCGAGTTTTGCAGACGTTGGTGAAAATAGATTTCCTTTAATGTCGTTGCTTGGGTAGGGACATTGCACTTTTGCATCGAGACGTTGCGTTAATGGTACGTTATTAGCGGCGAAGATAGGCGAACGAGGAAACGAATGGTTATGAAGTGTGCTCATGTTTAGAGGAGGGAGCCGGTGCATTTCAGTGGAAATAATAGCTGCATAAATCTCGTGCGACTTCCATGAGTAACCTTGCTTGGGGAGCAACTGGATGCCTGCCAGAACAACGTAGACAAGAATGAATATTGGCCCCGGCAGCGCGTTTCCTTGAATAAAAAACGCGTCCTAAGTAACAGAACCTCGACGTGTATGCGTCTGCCGAAACAGTGTTTCGAACAACGCGTTCTCGGTTTTGTTGCTCGTCTCTTCATGAAGAATTTGCGTAACGAAACGAACTCGCGATAAATTTTGACGTGCAACTTGGCCGGAAGAAACCTTAGCTCGTTCTTGTATTTCATCTTCGCGCTCTTCCGCGTACGGTTTTATTTCGCTTCGCGTATCGTCAAGTATGTAACATTTGACGGCTATGTTTGTAACAGTTTGTGAAAACTGCAGATGAAAAGTGTCCCGACAATGTGTTTATCTATAGTTGCTGTGATGCTGCCGAGTTGCCGCGAGGACAGATTTTGATAAGTGAAGTACAACGGCAAGAAAATTCCATCGTGTTCCATAAAATTGAAAGATAAAACGGCAGCAGAATAAACTCGAAGTTTTTATTAAAAAGGAAGAAATTAATAGTGACGTCAACGCCAGCACTTTCGTTCGTTGATTTCGTGTCTAAACTCTATAATTAACTTGATTGTTTCAAGGACCGTGACAAGCGTTAAAAAAATTACATACGAAGAAGTTGCAATCGTGCAACTCGTATCGTTGCAGAAGAAAAAAAAAAAAAGGAACTTTCGACCAAAAATTTCCTGCGTTTTACAACCTTTGAAAACCTTTTCCAGACAGACCTCTCAGAACGAAAAGACAGTCGCGTTATCAATTTTTATTCCAAATTAATAATTTAACTTTGGAACGGCGAACAGGCACGCGCTTACTCGTTCTTCATTATCAATTCATTCAGCATTCTCCACTCAGTTTCCCCTTGCGAATAGTTCGGTGGTTTCTCACGTCTCCAAAACTTCCAACCAACACCACGACGATCACCCGGAAACGACACTCCAGCTTCACGCTTGATCCCGGAGCCCTTCGTTCCAGCTGCGTAACACACCAGGAAGTGAACGACGAATCTTCTTAGCCGGGTGCATTAAGAAGGCCTTCAAAGTGTCTCTCGCAGTTAGCCAACGAGGCGGAGCGCGAACGGCCACTAAATCGTCGAGTTTCCCTCTAATTACGATCCGGTTCGTGCAGCCAATGTATTGTCAGGGATCTCCTTTTCGACTTTTCGTCCCCCGTTCTACAACGGATATTTTCCAGCCGTCTTCGATTCACCAGCCTTGGTGTTGGACCACGCGCAGAGCCATTTTGGCCGCAGTCGGAGAGCTTTGCGGTACCCTTCGTTTAATTAACGGGAGATTAGCTCCACTCTATAGCTCATCTTTCTCTGCCTGTGGTGACCTGGCCATTGCTTGTTAGAACGAAAAGTCATTTTGCGTTTTAGAGTTTGAAAGCTTTCTCTCTGTTTGTTGGACAAAGCACGATTCAGTGAGCGAAACGAGGGA
This sequence comes from Frieseomelitta varia, assembly GCF_011392965.1. Lineage (NCBI taxonomy): Eukaryota > Metazoa > Arthropoda > Insecta > Hymenoptera > Apidae > Frieseomelitta > Frieseomelitta varia. The sequence continues at coordinate 17,886 of NW_025110492.1, read as the reverse complement.
GAGGATTGACTGGAAAGGATAATTGGTAGCACTGCTTGCGTAATGACTGACTTCTTTTCTAATTTTTTTCTACTACATCGAGTAGAACGATTTTGAAAGCTTCAAAACGATTCCACAAGTGAAACGCGGGGAAACGATGAATTGATTAGAGGAATAATGTTGGCAGCACTGCTTGCGTAATAACTGACTTCTTTTCTAATTTTTTTCTACTACATCGAGTAGAACGATTTTGATAGCTTCAAAATGATTCCACAAGTGAAACGCGAGGAAACGATGAATTGATTAGAGGACTAATGTTGGCAGCACTGCTTGCGTAATGACTGACTTCTTTTCTAATTTTTTCTACTATTTCAATTAGAACGATTTTGGACTCTTCAAAACGATTCCACAAGTGAAAGGCGAGGAAACGGTGAATCGATTAGAGGAACGATGTTGGTAGCACTGCTTGCGTAATGATTGACTTCTTGTCTAATTTTTTCTACAATTTCGAGTAGAATGATTTTGAAAGCTTCAAAACGATTAATGATTAATTTCTCTTCTAATTTTTTCTACTACCTGCAGTAGAACGAGTTTTTGGAAACTTCCAACGATTTCAGGAAAGTGAAACGTGAAAGAACGTTAAATCGATTAGAGGAACGATGTTGGTAACACTGCTTGCGCAAAAACCACACAGTCCGTTGTTAAACTCCCGCTCGCGATAGTCTTGAAAACTTCTCGCGAAAGCGAGTCGAGCGATCGGGAATCGTGTGATTAATCGATGTACTGTTGAATACATACAGGTAATATCGCGATTGCGACTCGCGATGGTGTATCACGCGTTAATAAACGACGTGCTCGCGAATGGTTTTGCGTTTGAAGCAGCTTGAAAGTTCGTCGAACCTCCGCAGCTTGATCCACAGCGGTAATCACGCGATGAATAGCATTATCCCGGGATGATATATCAAGAGATGCATTGAGCCAAGTAGATTAATTTAATCGTCGTTGCTTGATAGCGGTGGTTCTAGTCGAGGCAAGTAGCGATAAGTAGCCGAGAGTTTGCCTACTTGTTATTGATGGAAGATGATCACGAGGATATAAAAGACGGAAGATGTTAATTACGCGTGGAATTCGTTGAAAATCGGGGCACGTGTGCTTTCGGATGATTAATGGTTCTCGACGGTGTTCGCTGCTCGTGTTTGCTTCGCGTCGTCGATGAAGTTGTTTCGCACAATGTTGCGGAGAGCCGTAGCAATCATTTATCATGGATTAATATAATATTCTCTAGTTATATTAATATTCTCTATTATTAATATTCTCCAATATTAATATTATTAATATTCTCTAATATTCTCTTAATTATATTCTTTCTTTCTCTTTCTGTTTCTTTCTGTCTTCATCTTCACTGAAAAATTTCGAAGACATTAGAAAAACATCAACTTCAGTCGAGAATTTGGTTTTCACATGCGAGGTGAATTATATTGTACGTTCTTTTGAATTGAAAGAAGAAGAAGTATTTGTGATTTCAAACTGATGAATGACTTCTAGTTAGAATGTGAGTAATTTTTGTTCGGAAGTAAATACTTACGTTCGTGGTAACTGTCTCATCAACCGAGCTGTTCCTCAAGGTTAAGTTCTCCATCCATCTTCTTTTCGTTTCGGATAAATCGATCCAGTGTTCTCAAATGCTGGTACCAACTATAGAAGATATATTTATATTCATCGTCGTTCTGAAGTATAAAAAGCTGAGAAAATATTTTTCAGTATCTTGAGAACAGAACGATCGATTCTGGATTCTCAATTTCGAAAAATGATTCATCAATTCACATTCGGAAACTTGATGACAATCATTTTCCACAAAGATCAATCCTCCCATTGGAGAAATAAAATAGCCTGATTCAACGTTCCATACGAATATTTACCAAAAACTAAGATCGATATTTCATCGCGAGACGGCGCCGAATTTTGAACGGCATTCAGCGAATAAAAAGAAAAGGAAAAGTGCTCGGAACGCTTGGCTTTGGTTCACCCATCGGAAACCGCGGTGAATTTAATTATTGCCGATTAACGCCAACGTATAAATAACCCGGATAGACGAGTCTCGTTTAAATTCTCGCTCGAATTTTCCATCGGCGAGAGTTTCGCGAACTGGCGACTAATTGGCACACGCAATCAAACCCGCTTACCAGCTGTAAATTATCCGCATAATAATTACATCGCGTCGAAGTCGAAAGAGACAGGGGAAGCTTGCGAGATAGCGAGAGAAAGAGAATGAACTTGGTTCGTTGCATCGGATCGGCGTTGGACGAAGAGGACATCGTAACCGAAATTGATAAACCGTGAAGCCGCGTGCATTATTGTGACGATAATGATGACGTTAGTGCGTTCGTTATAACTGAGCTGACGACTGCATCGTAATAAGCTGCCATTGATGAATATTCAATAGCACTTGTCGCCTGGTTCCGGCCGTGATTCGACGCGTTCGTTCCAGATGACGAGGTTCCTTCAATTGTGACCGAACCATCCCCGATATCTTGTCGCGTCGCTTACGTGATCGATCGAGAGCACGTTTAAAACGTTTAACGATTATCGCCGGAGATATCGTCGAAGGATTCGCGGTGAAAACGTTCCAAGAAGCTGTGCTTAGAGGTCAAGAGGTGGTGGGAAAATCAACGACACTTGGAACGTGACGATTTCGAGGGAAATAGCTGATGTTCGCGATGACTCGCAGGATCGTGGGATTTGATAATTTGGAGAGCACAGAATGACGCCTATTGATATTTTATTATTAATTTACATTTGCATCGATTTGTTAAAGTGCACGTGGATTTTAAATATTTGCTGTCAACGTCCAACGTGATTGAAGCAGGATTAAAGATGCAAAAAAGAAATATGTAAAATGCAAAAGTGTAATATGTAAAATGCAAAAGTATAATACTTGTCAGAATGTAACACTTGCGAGCAGTCTGGTTAATGTGACTCTTCATTGAATTAAATTAAATATAATACATCAACCTGTTTGTATTGGACAAACTATAAAATTCCGTCGTTCTTCAAACGAGTCTCTTTCAGCTTTGCGGAAGGCAGTGACGGAGGAACGTCAGGGTGGAATTTATCATGCAACAAAATCCATGAAATCTATCTCGCCGGAGTTTACACGAGGGTGACTCGAAATTTCGTTAAACTCGGCCGTAAACCCGTGTTACGCAGGTACGGGTGTATATTCAGCATTAGTTGTAAAATCCGGCGGACAGCAGCGCGGCTCTCCCGGAAACGAGATCGGTCTCCGCGTGAAAGCCCCGCTTCCCCGGCCCGGGAACATCGTTTCTAACGTTGCATGTTGCGAGACTGTGGCGATCCGTGGCAAACTCAATTTTCGAAACAGCCAGAAGCTCGAAAGGTGAAAGTTCAGGGCCCGGTGTTTGGGTCCTGGCTGGCAACGTTTCGAGGAGCGTTTCGCCCGCTCTCGCCTATCAAGCGTTACAAAGTTTCGCTTCCGGGTTTAAACGCTTCGCCATGCGCGAGTCGTAGTTGTGAATTTCTTAGACAGCATCCCCATTAATCCTGCGTACACTGTGCACTAGTCCTGTGTACCTTTAGCCACCCACTTTTGTCAGTAAAACGAAGACCTTTTGTAGCAAGATTTGCGAGTGTCCGTGCGCTTTTGAGAAAATTTAATCTTCAATCGGACCTTCAGTTTAGGCTTGATATTTGAAGTTTACGTTTAAACTATAATGAAAAGTAACAATTCTCTCGCAGCAGCATAGTAATAAATGTTCAAACGATGATCAAAATTGCAACAGCACGCGATACGGCCGTTGGTTTTTAAGTTAAACGCGATAGCAGTGAACTGCTTCGCTTGAAGATGAAAATGCAAAATTACATACACCGTACATACGTAGGAAGAAAACGTATGAAATATCCAGCGTGCTTTCCGTAACGTTTGGAGCAATTTCCGCCAAGTTTGTATCAAGGAAAGAAAGAGAGAAAACATTCTCTCGCGCTAAATACGTACGCGTATACGCGTTGTATATGTTTAAAACTGAGCACATGGTACACTATCAAGATGTTTGCGTGGGCGTGTTTGCATGTGTACTTGGCGTCAGGTAGAAGAGAATGCGGGTGCTAGATGTCAACATAATTGGACACGGAGGGATGAGCGTTGGCGCGAGAGAAACGGAGGATTGCCATTAGTAACGTGCGCGCACGTCGCCGGGGCAGGATAGATTGTCACGTGGTATTACATCCCCCGCGACTAGGCGGCTCTATTTTCAGCAAGGTGGCATCGATCGCCACTAAATTATTTCGTGCGGCCTACCTATACGAGAGCTGGCCCGAGAAAACTGACCTACATCTCTCTTTCTCTTTCGTTCTTCCCTCTTCCTGTACGTGTGACTTACACACGCACGCACACGTATGCATGCACGCTGCTATTTCTCTCTTAGTTTCACATCGTGGAAACACGTCGCGAGACCGGACCACGTCGCTCTTTGCGCGTTCCTCGCTTTAAGTAGAATACCCTCGGATATGGCCGGACGCGCTGGTAAAAGCCACTTGCCCCGACGCGTCGCGGACTCCGCTCCTTTTCAATCTCGGCCCTGAGGAAGCGTATTTGGGGCGACGTCGAGATGCACGGGACGTTCCTCAGGAATTTTCCGTTCCGCCGCTATCGACTCGAAACGTTTCGTTCAATTTTTCTTCCCTCCGAAACGGGAATCTTCGGGAAGACTTACATCGATATTTATCCAGCGTCGACTGTCTCGCTGTGATTTTGATACACTTTTAATTTTATACTAGCCAATGTTTCAATTGGATTCTTCTAAATCCCCGATCGTTAACTTTAAATCATTGCTCCTTTGCACGAATTATATTTTTTCGTGTAAAAAGTAACGTTTAATGTAAATTATCTCGCGCGTTATATCTCGGGTATTATAAGTTAATTTTCAGAACTTAAACCCAAACTAATCGAAATTTTTTTAACTTAACCTAAAGCTAACCTAAAGTTCGAATTATCGAGAGAACAATGACGAAAAATAGTAGCTTTAACAAATACCTAGATTAGAAATCGCCAACACTAGAAAGATTATGGGAGGACGTTTGGGATTTGTCAGTCACGCTTTAAGTAGAGACTATTCGTCGCTGGCCAGACCTAGCTCGAACGGATTCTGGCTGTCGTTCGACGGTTGACGCTATCTGCTTGGCTATTGATAGATTTTCACGGATCGATAAACCCCGAGGGTTAGTCTCTGTTCTTGTTTGTAGCTATTTTCGTAAAGCGTGTATAGTATATACATACGGGAAAATAAGAGAAAACATAAAATTTGCATTGAAATAATAGCTCGGCATTATTCGAGTTGCGAGACGACAAATATTTTGATGTGCGTATAGCATTCAGGAATGCGAATTTAATTGCATTTCTGGCAAGTGAATGTTATTACATTAACGACAAAAGTGAATTATGATTATTTATTCCACGTTTGTACGTGTCGTTTGAGAAAAATATCACTTTACCGTTTATTTAAAGACGTTAACCTTTTCTTTCAACAGTAGCAAATATCTAGTTTTTCAGTAATAGGAATACTGTAGAGTAGATTTTTTTTTCTTTTCAAATACACGGAACAAACAAAGAAGAAACATCTGTGTTTTTTGCATTTTCGAGGAATCGTACCTAAATCGAAACCTCTTTGGTAGCAAACTAGCATCACTAGATCCGTGGTGTTCAAACTGCGATTTGTCAAACGTGTTCTCACCGGTAAGGCACAAATTGAACTGTCGCGGTGAAAGGCAATCAGTCTCGATTTTCCATCCAACGAAATCTTTGATATCGCGCACCGTTTCGAAAAAGTCCGGCGAAAAGAAGGAACGTACAGATACGGATATACGCAGATACGTACCATCGCCGTTCAGGATCACTGTGAATAGAAACGTGTCTCGACGTTGATCGCGTTTCGTGCTTCAACGATACTTGCGGTAATGTGACGAAATTATGCGAGTTACCGTAACGGTAGCGAGTGTACGCGCACTGTCGCATAAGCTGCCCTAACTCCGAACAGCTTAATACTGTATGACTAGCGACTATAAGACGCACACACGATGAGACCTTAACAGATGACGTTAGCGGTGTCGGTGTTTATACTGCACAATTGCTACCTGTCTCGGTTAAGCAAAGGACTATTTAGAGTCTGGGTGTTTGAAGGACGAAAGATAGCTTGTTATCGTACCCCACAAAGCGGATCAACGTGGATTTGAAAAGTGAAATTTGCATTTTGATTCTTCTTTCTTTAAACCACAGTTCGACAGATGATGATCATTGATGATTAGAAAAATGAAACGTCGATTCCCAGTTTTTATCAAAGAAGAAAACTTGATCCTGAAAACCTTCAAAAAAAGAAAAAGATTTTTCGTAAAGAATAAATCCTCGATTAGAAAAGTAAAACACCTCGATTTAAAATAGTTCCTGCGATCAGGGAAACAAATTTTTTCATATCGTCGATCGACGGAGGAATGAAAAATTCTAATTTTAAATCATTCTTACGATCGAAGAAAACAGTTTTTTTGAAGTTTAAATTTTCAATTGGAGGAACAAAACATGCCAATTTCAAATTATTTTGCAAGGGAATAATCGTGACGTAACTTTCAGGAGCGAAATTGCCTTGATTGTTTCACGTTTCACGAGCGCGTGCTGGAAATTTCGCGGTATGTCGAGAACATCGAGAAGCCGTGTACGATTTTATAAATACTGGAAGGCAATACGGAAGGAAGGAAGGAAGGAACGAAGGCTGGAAGGAAGGTGAAGCAAGGGCTTTTGGGGGTTTCGGCCCATTCGGCTCCGGCGATGGAGTTAAGTGGCGCGATTTTTCAATTCTGAGAGTCTTTTCGTGTATTATTAAAATGCAACGTTACGGCAGAGTTATTGACGCAATGAATATTCCCCTTATATAATGACTCTGAAAAATTCTCCTCTCCGGACACGTGCACATTTTTTACGACCGCAATCTTTCGCCGTAGGTAACTAAATAATGCACCAAGGGCGAAAGTGCTCGCCTCTTCCACTTCTCCATCTCCACATCCTCTTATTCGCATTATGCGAACAGTTGCTTGGCTAATTCTACTAAATTCTCCATTTCACGAGAATGGGTCATCGTCCGGATATTTTGCGGATTCTTCTCGCTGTTTAAATGAGAATTTATTACCCTTTTTACGTTCTCTTGAATTTCTTTGTGACGTGCGTTCGTGCGATCTCTTTCTCGTACTTGGGGAATGTTTGAGGAGAATGTCTGACGTAGGATGAAGTATCGAGAGTTTCGAGTTCTGGTTTACGAGAGGAGCTTGCAGTAAATCGTCGGTATCTTTCCTTAGACTTCAGTTTACGAACATTTTACTGTATTTTACGTACTTTTGCATTCTGTGTTTTGCATTCTTGTAGTAATTATTACCAAAGAGTGGAAAACAATTGCGAAGTGAGACCAGTGAAATTTTAAGCTTCCGAGCAATTAATTTTCATGAAATTTTACAAAGATACTCGTAATTCATGAAAATCTTTCATGAGAGAGATGTTCACATGTTATCTGATCCGAAAGAAATCAACATGTTGTTTTACATAAATGAAAATATTCGCTCTTTCACTCGGCATTCGAGGTAAATGACGAACGATCGCGGTGATTCAAGGACTGAAAAATGTCGATTCAGAGAAAATTAGTTACAATTCAAAGGATTTAATCGAAGCCGCGAACCAAGAGTGCCAAGAGTTTTCTCGTGGTTCTTCGAAACCAATTTACGTTCCTTGAGAACCGTGATCGTTGCCTCGCGTCCATTTCTGTTCGAGACTCGTGGATTCCATCACGGTGTCGAACATTTTCTCTCTGCTACGTGCAATTTAATAACAAAAATTATCCTACAATCTCGAAAAATAATCGTCGAGCATTATCATAAATATTTTTCCAAACATTTTTTGGAAATGGTCAAACACTGGTCCAGATTGAAAACTGGCTATCAGAGAAAGAGACCGAATCGCTCACGATTTGTGATAAATCTATCCCTGTTTCTGAGACAGGCGGCTAAACGAAGTCTTACTGACGAATAATAATATCCGAGAACGGACCTTGAAACACTCGCTACCTTGTAACCTTCATGTGCTAACGAGGCGTGGACTGGCAGGAGCAATTGGACTATCGGCTCGTCCAGAAAAGAGATTCAAGAGAGAAAATTTCAAGCCTTCTACAAACTTTCTTTCTGCTGCCATTCTTCCTCGCCTGCCGTACATGATTTAATATCGACAAATTATCCCCGTAGCCGGGCGCTACGTAGCCGGCCCACATCGAAACTTGGCTATCAGAGAAGAGTGCCAGGATCTCGGTTGCAATGGACCAATGGATCGTTGACGGTGAACTTTCCTTACGGGGGTCGCAGTTCCATCCGATATTAAGAAACTTTCCATCGGTTCTCGTACTTCCGGTCGAAATGAAGTCAGGATACGCGTGGAACAGAGACGCTCGACTGGCTTTCGGTTTTCTGAGAGGTCTGCAGAGAACGTCGAGCACCGGCGCGGAGAGAAAGAGGTTAGAGAGCCGAGAGAGTGCTTGCGAAGAGATAGAGATTGTACAGACGAGAAATGATGCGAGAGAGAGAGAGAGAAAGAGAGAGAGAGAGAAGAAGAAGGACCGTGAGCAACAGCGGCATCATTAGTGTTCGGAATAGATGAGAGGAAAACAGGAAACGGTCCTTACCAGGGGCAAAACCATATCCCTCGGCGGTGAAACGATATACAAGCAAGCCCGGGACACGCGCTCTGGTATCAGGTGGATTGCATTCATCTCCAACGCGCTCTGGTCACTGGATTGCGATCCTTGAACAATTTGCAAACCGGGATGCGGCAAACTGTGCCGCGGGATTAGCCAATAAGCCTAATGGAAGACGCTCGTTTCCTCTGACGGCCGAACGAACGTCAGCCAGCGGAGGGAGGGGCGCTTCTCATATATTCATGATCGCGGAATATCGGCTGACGTGCTGCTATCCGTCCGGATTCATGCCGATCATTTTCGGCCCGGGAGTTTCTGTCAAGCGTGACGAAGTGGATTGTGCTGTCATGGCAGACCTACTTCCTTCGACGTTTTGGATATTCCAAAGTCACAGGGGCCTGTGCTGCACCAGTCTATCGATGACGACTGGATAGATTCTCTCGCAGAGAGTCATTTCGTTGACGGAACCGTTGACGCTTTTATTCGCTTCTTCGTTTCGTTTACGTGTAGTAGATATGCTCGCTACGTAAGTACGAAGCACGCATGAATTTCACGTTCGAGGAACGAATATGACACAAGTGAAATTGTATCGAAGAACTTCGCGCCATTTGTAATTCATGGCGTTGATCGATAAAGTTTCTGGATAAGTAACTTCTGGATAACTTCCTTAAGTAATAACACCTCTCGCTATTACGTATATTTGTATCTAACGAATTGTAATCGAACCGAAAGTCTCGAACTTTCAGACCTTTTTACAAGTAGAATCTGCAAAAACGTGACTCCACGTTGCAAAGAGCAAAGAATTTAATGTTAGTAAAATTGTCACATTAAACCTTCGCTGCCTTAGTAATCGTAAGATCGTTAAAATCTCAACGACTTTCATATTTTCTGTTTTTACGCAAGGATCTACGCGCTTTAACACACGTTGCCGTCTTTCGTAAAAAGAAAAAAGAAAAAAAGAAAAAAGAAGGAAAAGAAGACCGTCCATATAATCGTAACTCAGTATTAAACTGGCTAGGGAGACGAGCTGCGAAGGATCACGGGGATCACGAGGAACGAACAGTCGAGAAAAAATTAAAAGCACAATTATGCGAGAGATTCTTATTCATGACCGGACCGGTATCCCGACTTATATCCCTACTGCTCCGTTATTCTTCTACCGGTTCCGGAAGATAATCCTCTTTTCTTTCAATAAGTTGCGCGAAATTTTTCGGATTTCTTCCTCCGTCTAACGAGGCAGTGAATTTCGCCTCCCCCCTCGTGCCGGGATTATAAGCTCGCTCTCTATGGTTGTAGTTATCTCGCTTCTCTTAACCGAGGCATGGTTTTAAAATATATATATATATATATATATATATATATATATATATATATATATATATATATATATATATCCAGCTCGAGTTGCCAAGTTAACTGGAGCGTGCGTTATAAATTATACCAACGAATCAAATCCACAGTAAGGCTTCGAAAACGCGGCCTGAATACAACTAATTTCGTCTGCGAGAACGCTTCCGTTTCGCGCCTCCTCCTCCTCTTCAAGAAACTTTTTTCCACCAGTCTGCGAAGCCAAGATTCTTCCACGTTGCCAATTTGCCTTGAATTTTCGCGTTATCGTTCCCTTCCCTTTGCGGGATACCTTTACAATCACCTCTTTCCTCCGTTTTATTATCTTCCCGCTTTTATCATTCGTTTTCTAGCTGCAACTTTTACTCTGTGGCGCTTGTTTTTCTTATTATTTGCTGCGCAAGTATTATTATTAATTAATTCGATTCACGGCCCGGCTCGAAAACTTTGATGGTTTATATCGCTTGGTGTCGTGTCGATTGAAGAAATTGATTAAAAAATTAGTTCAGTTAAACCGAATCGACGTTATAGTCTCTGGACTTGATGGATTTCTTAAATATCGACGCGATTCTCCATGTATAGATATAACGATTCTTCCTGCGAATCTGCAACATATTTCCCTTCTATTTCTAAATTTCACGTTCTTCCACTAAACCAGGTGTTCAATTCTCAATCTTAACTGACTGTGAGTTTGATTCCCCAAATATTGTATCGTGAGATTTGTGTAACTTTATTCCAATAGGTTCTCTACAAATAACATTTCTTACGTACAATAGCCACAGTCTTTTCAACGTTTGTAGAACGTGCTCGGGAATAGTGAGAATTCTGAAACATCCCGTCGAGAGGAAAAAAGAAAAACTTGATATTAATTTCCCCGACGTTCTCTCCTGCTGCAGTCTCGGAAGCGTCAAAACATCCGCGCGTTTCAGTCCGAATTAATTTCATCGAACAGGACGGTTGGTCGTCGAGCGGAAAGGAGAGGAAAAGACGAATGCACGAGGATTGTGTTCACTCGGCGAGAGCACAGAGACAGGAAGTCTGGAGAGTTGCTACGACCCTGGCCAACGATGCACGAGCCAGGCAACTTCTTCGGGTGCAAGTTTCTCCTCTTCTCCGATTCACGAGCCACGTGTTGCGGATATACGACATCGATTTGACTCGCAGTCACAGTCAGTGAAGACAAACGCAACTCAAATCCCGTTCTCTACTTTGATCGGCAGACTGACTCCCAGAAGCGAGTTCCTTTCAAACGAGCTCGTCTCTTTTTCAATAGTTACATCGTCGAGAAATCGTCACTTTGTTTATTACATTCGGAACTCTGTTGAACTTCAGTTCGAGGAACTTTTCAATTTGTTACGTAGAATTCGTAACTAAAAAACGGTACAAGCGTAATATGTTGAAACGTAGAGAATAGTTCAGAGTGAAACGAGAAGTAATTGTTTATATCTCTGTCTAATGTCTATCTCTCTATTTATTTTTCACAAAGATACAGTTGTTCTCTAGAAGTCTGTATGAAAACTCTACGGACAATTAACGCTACATCTACCGGCGATTGAGGTATAAAATTTAAGAAAGCAGAGAAATGAAGTTGAAGGCAACAGAAAAGAATTTACAATACAATAAAGAGCACAAGTTTCTGTTTTCATGTTTTACTAAAAATGAAAAATTCTAAATTGTGTCAATTTTTACCATTTGGTAGTCCACTATTTCCATGTAAATTCTATCTTTCTAATTGGGAATCGCAAAGATACAGTCGTCCTTTAGAAATCTCTGTAAAAATCTCTACCGGCAATTAAACACCGAAGAACGCACGTCAGAAGCGAAAAATTATTGCAGCGTACCCTCATTCAAACCCTGGATGCCATTTCACCCCGTGAATCGCTCGAACCCGTCGCACCGCGACACGTACATAAAAAGAAAGGAAACAAAGGAAAAAGAAAAAAAGAAAAAAATACGAATCCGTTCGCGAGCGAATGCTAATTCAACGCGCCGAGCGACCGCGGGTTATTTCGTAATATATTCGCCTCGAGATCCTTAGAAATAAATGCCACGACGCGGAACGAACTTCCTTCCCGCTCGCTGACAAATGTTTTTTCATTCTTCTGCCGGTGGTTATCGGCGAACGTGCCGGAAATTTGGCGAATATACGACACGGAGCCATTTCCAGTAACGAGCCGTGGCGAGACGCTGCCAGGCAGCGAGGAAATCGCGCGACGACGACGACGACGACGACGACGACCAGGGAGAAATGAGGGATGAGGGAAGGGAAAAAACGTCGACGACAAAAATTTCTCGTTTCTCGTATTGTGCCTGCGGGCCATCGCGGCGCATAACGCAGTTTTCTAGGACAGAGAGGATACCGATAGTTGCCGGCATTGTGCACTTTTGCGCGCACGCCGGCGATGTTCCATCGCTTCCCTATTCAAGGTGCGCAACGCTGCGACGCGCGGAGCGCGCGATTCTTCTCGAAACTGATTTACACCGTTCCGCCCTTTCACACAGATTAATGAACGCGGAGCGACGATGAATGGTAATCGCGACGAGGTGACCGGTGACGAACTTCCGCGGTATTCTACTTATCGATCGTTGCTCCGTACCGGTGACACCGTTGTTACAAGTTACAGTTGAAGATTTAATGTGATGTTGGTTGTGGGTATATGTACAGGCTTTTGTATGGGAGATGTTATCAATCTACTTATCCATCTCAAATCTAACGTATATGTGTACATCGTCGAGTAGAAGTTGAAATATAGATTTCTTTGTCAAGAATCCATCGTGAAAGAGTAACAGTTAAAAAATATGCGAGGATTAATTTTTGGCTATTATTATTTGAAAATTTTGATCTAGTATAAATCTTTTGATATCAATGTGCACTTTTGTCAATAGCCTGTCGTTAAAGAGTACAGCTACAGAATATGCAGGAATTAACTTTTGGTTCTTGCCATTTTTAAATATTAATCTAGACATATTATGTTTCTTCCTGTATAATGGTAATAGCTTCTCATTATTTTCTGATATGAAAAGACTTTATTAATAAAGTACATGATTCTTCAACATATAGTATCACACAAAAGAGTATATAAAATTGCAAGTAACGTGTATGAATTAGCTTTACATCGCACGTTTTTTAATTAACAGTCACTTTTTCAACTCTCGTTAAAAATTTATCGCTCTTATCTCGCACCATTGCCACTGTAACCTCTTGCGCTGGAATGACGTGCCACGCACGACGAGAATTTTTTGTGTCAAATTGCAAGATATTCTCAATTTTAAGTATATTTAAATGTAACCCAGGCAACAAATGATAAGTTTATTACTTCTTAATCATTTCTAACCAGATATCGCATTGACGGGTTCAAAAGAAAAAGAAAGCGACGAATTATTGTATTCGGTCACTCGTTATGGTCCGCGAACCAGTTGCCAGCGCAACGGGTTAAAACACTTTTGTGCAAGTTTCTCCTCTTGCAATCAGAGTGCCATCTTTGCAACATCCGCAAGAAAACGGAGAGTTCGAATTCCAAGAGTGCATCGTGAAATCGTCACCACGTTCCCCAGATAATAAACCGGTAAACGATAGCAAACTATCGTGAAACGACAAGTGCCGCCGTCGCGTTTCCACGTTTCTTCTCGAAGAAAAAGAGAAAGCCGACAAACAATCAATTCTCCCCGACGATGGAACGTCTCCGCGGCGGTTGCCGCTTCGATTTTCCCCCATAAATCACGCGATCTCAGCCGCTCTCGAGGAAGAGGCTCTCGAAGAATCGACGAGGAATTCCCGAGGAAAAAGCGCAGCATCCAGCCACCTTGGGAGGGGTTGAGAACGTCTCGCGGAAGAATTCTCTCACGGAGGTGTGTAGCGGACGCGAGTGCATACGATTCTCTCTCCTGCAGCCCCGCCGTTGCTTTCCACGCCTTCATTTTTCACTTGGTCTACTCGCTGTAGAACGACAGAGAGGCCGAGGCGGATGGTTGATCGATAATCCAGCTGCGACGCGGCGGATCGCTCCAAGGACACGTTCGCAAGATCCTCGCATCGAGATCGTCGTTCCGTCTCCAGACCTTCTTCCTCCGCTCATTCCTCTTGGCCGCTCGAGAGGAGGAAGAAGAAAAGTGCGAGAAGAGAAGAGGAAGGAAAAGCACCGTTGGGCACGTGCAAATTGATTCCTTGTGTTCGCACTTAAGTGCCTCCTTATCGGTGGAGATTTGGGTCTGAGCCAATGGCTATGACGAATGGCTCGCGACGACGCGAGCGGAATCCGCTCGCTTCTCTTTCTCTCTCTTTCTCTGTCTCTCCTCGTCTGTCGTTTCGTTTCATCTCGTTCGATCGATTTCCTGCGACTCTCGGCTCTTCGCGAGAGCGTTTTCGTATCGATTCGCGCGCTACCGGCTAATTGTTGTTCGAAACGTGATGTATGCACACGTGCTCTCCGGTGGCAACTTCGAAGGGTTGACGGGGGATTCGGCCGTTGTGTTTAGACGGCTGCGAAGTTCGACCAAGTTGGCGCGAGCTCGACGTGCTCATACATTATTAATGACGCGTTCGAGACACGTTCATTACATTCATGTCGGTGGATGTATCTGCGTGCAACTCGACTTACTCGGCCTTCGAGATACTTAATCTTCGGCGGGATCTGTCATGTAAGTACAGTGACTGATGAAAGTATTCGTCCGTCTGTTGCGCCCGATTTCTCCAACGCGTTGCAATTTCGTTGCATTTTCTTCCTGTCTGTTGTTGCAACTGACTGTGAATTTTTAGGGACGAAATTTCTGCGAGAAAATCAAATAACACGAGACTGGTTCACGGACCATAACGAGTGACCAAACCGTATACAATAATTTTGAATTAATCGGTATATATCAGTGGATATAAATTACTAAGAGGTAATAAATTTATTACTTGTTTTGCCTGGGTTATATTTCAATATACTTAAAACTGAGAAGATATTGAAATTTTGGGCCAAATATTCTCGACGCCCGTGGCACGTTATTCCAGCGCAACTGGTTAATATACATCGAATTAATTAACGACAAATGCAACGATACGCAAGTAGTTTTGTATCCGGCAAATGCAAATATCTCCCTCCAAGTTTATTTTGTCAAGCGAGTGAACTTTCGAGTGAAAAATGTCCGTGTTGATTACGTTTGATCCACGCGTCTGTTTCTTCGTCGAGCATACCGCGACTTCCTTCGCCGTCGGTTTGTCGGTTCTTCATAATTGGTGGGTCACGCGGGCCGAGGCCCCGAGTTTCAATTTTTCCATCTTGTTCCGCCATTGAATTTCAAGTCGCCGGGAGGCGTGCACGCTCCTCTATAATGGGCATAATGAATCGGTGCGACGAGAGCAAGAAACTCGAGGCACCGGCG
The DNA here is from genome assembly GCF_011392965.1 of Frieseomelitta varia. Lineage (NCBI taxonomy): Eukaryota > Metazoa > Arthropoda > Insecta > Hymenoptera > Apidae > Frieseomelitta > Frieseomelitta varia. Next base: position 2,461 of record NW_025110492.1, on the reverse strand, counting down.
AAAGAATTCGCAACGAAAGTAAGTCTGAAAAATCCGTACTAGTGACTAATGATTTCTCGCTTGACCTGGTTCCCGTTCTCCTGCTGCTTTGAACGGGGGTGCACACGCGCGTTTTGTGCCCGCGCGCGTATTCCACGTTTCCACGTTCTAACTACAAGGCCGTAGGCAGAAAAGGGGATGAATGCGACGAAAAGGGGATGATTATTTTTTTTCTCCTCTCTGTTTCTTTCTTCTCTCTCTTTTTCTCCCCTCTTCTGTTTCTTCTCCTTCATTTTTTCTTTTCCTTTTCTTTTTTCTGTGTCGCGTTGCAACACACCGCGTGAACTTTGATTCTCAACGTATATCACGGAACGAGTGACCGGTTAATTACCAGCTGACAACGAGGCACTCTCGGATCGTTCCTGATTCGTTGATGATTAATAAAAAGTCGCGAGATAATCGAAACGGCGAAACGTTGGCGAATTAACTCGCCGACCGAAACTCTCTGGCGGCGTACCGCGAGCAGTCAGCTCTCGAGAAGGAAACGCTTCAGAAAATAAAAGTAGGAAAAAAGAAAAATACCAGTAGAAGCCAACAATAGCACACACTCTACTAGCCGCCACTACTCGTCTAGACTGGAAATAAAACCGAGTTCCGGCGGAAAACTCGCGTTCCAATCCCACTCGCTTTGAATCTCTGGATTTCGCGCGTGTCGCGCGTGCTTCCGTTTGAAATCAAGAAACGGAATTAAATGGATTGCTCGAAGAAAAGATGCGTCAGAAGCAGAAAGAAATTCAGAGAATAATTGTGCATTCCTTCGTTACATAAATACACGACTAATATTCAATTCTGACGACGATATGAGTATTAGTGAATCTTGAAGAAATTTTTTTAGATATTCGAACGCTTATAGGAATTCTTTACGAACGTACCATGTACGTTATGCGAGACTTTTCAATACTTCATTAATACTTGAAATTAGATTTGTCAAATTTTTCTGAAATTTCGTTCTACAATATTGAATCTCTATTGAAGAAATGTCTCATTGTCGGGGAGAGTTGCAGAAATTTGCGGCTTAAAACTTGAAAAACGTTCCCGATCGCGGACATTTTCGAAAGTCGAGTTGACTCTGGCCAAAACGAACAAATTGCGCCCGGTGGAAGAACGTCGTCGGTGATTTTATAATATCGAAGGAAGATACGGCCCCTGTCGATTTCGCGTAGCAATTTCTACTAAAAACCGCTCGAGTATCCAGCAACTTGAACCAATTAGAGCCACTCCACCAATTAGAGGTCATTCAGAATCGCGTGCGGTGGATTTCAAACCATGCGCGTCCGGAGCGAGATGGAGGAAAGTGCTGAAAAAGGAAAGAAGAAGAAGAAGAAAAAAAAAAAAGAATCTCGCGAAAGGCGTGCTTAACCCGGTTGACGAGTTCATCCGCAACCGCGAAAGGAAGACGAGGAGGCCTCGGCGTCTTGCTTCCGCTCATCGACAGGCGACGGAAATGGTGTCCACGCCGAGGGAGCGAGTCTCTTCGACCCGGAAAATTTTAACGAGAAGCGTTTCGTCGAGGAACAAGGAATCAACGGGATGTGAACGCCTTTTGCCTAACACTCTGTTCGAACCAAACGGGGATATCGATCTTCCGTATCTGTATGTTGGATCGTCGCAGACGAAATACTTTCAAGACAGTTTTCTCGAAAATAATGTCAGTCGAATTTTGATTCCTTAGATTCGACACATCCCGTCAAGTGATTTCATAATTACTTAGCCAAACGTGGTCTGTCTTTCATGCCTGTTTCGATATTTTAACGTGTCTGACTGATTGTTGGTTTCTGTAATGAAACACTCGATAACCGATCGTGTGATCGAGTTTTAAATCGATAAATATCCTCTGATAAATATTGTTCGAAAGTATTTCTTTATAGTCACGAAACATTCAGTTCTGAAATTCAGCGTTTCACACGGTACTTTGTGAATGTACTATCGCGTGAATTCGAGGCGAAGCCGACCGTTTTGCGAAAGTTCGACGTCGATTCGCGAATTAAACCGTCCGCGTCGATCTTCGGCGAACTACACTCGAAACATCGCGGTCCGCCAGATAATAGAATTGTCCCGATTCGGCGAGGTCGTGCAAGTTAGACGAAGGAACCAATATCAATTTCTCCGGGCATTGCGGATGCCTCTTCGCTCTGCAATACATGAGACAATCGAACTGCACTCTCCCGAAGTGGTACTTCGCTCCTTTCCGTGCAATACAACCTGGATCCTTTGCCCCCTTCCCTCAACTTTCACCCTTCGTACCGACACTATCGTGGTATCCAAGACCGCAACGGGTCAAGTACTATCCTCATTATCATTAATGCCTGGACCAGATGTTCCGGAAGATTTCTGTACGAAGAAATCTGAAGAGATATTCTTTCTTCTTCTTCTTCTTTCTTTTTTTTTTTTTTTTTTATTTAAAGTTTCGAGTTACTTTTTT
>NW_025110491.1:0-40105 GCF_011392965.1 Frieseomelitta varia | reverse complement strand
TTTTTTTTAACGAGATATCAGCAGGAAAACCTAGGATAGAGCAGTGGAAGAGATGCTTCACACTTTGTTTGGACTCGAGATGCTTTTTTTTTTTTAATTCAGAGGGTCGTAACTGGGTCGGAAATGACTGAAAGAACACCTTGGAGATTAAGAGGCCATCACATGTACTAATAAAGAGTTCTTCGTGTTTTATTTCAAACGTTGTGACGTTTTTTTTTAATTTTAGAGAAAGTGGGTCGAAAAATGACCGAGAGGATAACCTCCCGGGGGAGTTAAGAGGGTATTTTTTATTCGAAACGATTTATTGGGTATAAAATTGTTAGGCTACGTTTCAAGATGACGTGTGATATTTGTACGATCATCTTTGTCACTACCAGAAAGTATCTGTACAAACTACATAATATAATTAACTCTTTTAATCAATAAATTGGATCATTCCAAATAATGGAAACATTACGAAAATTCGTTCTCATGTTCCTTTCCATAGAGAAATTTAGAAACAGCTGATAATTCTTTCATATTAGATCTCGATCTATAATACAAAACCTTACGGCGGGCTTTTACGTACTATTATATTTTTAAATTTCGCTGAACGTACCAAAAGAAACGATATTTTAATAGAAATTTTAATTTAAATAAATATTCTACTTGTATTTTATATATTTTTGCGTGCTATATACATCGTGCGAATTTCTTACAAATGTTTTAAATTAAGACACTAACTTTACATTGGAATAATGTAAATTATACAATTTTTATTTATTTATATAAATAACATAAATTATTTTTAATATTATATTATTTATATAAATAAATAAAAATTGTATAATTATATTAAAAATTGTAATATTATATTTTTAATATTATTATTTTTAATTTATATAAATAATATAAATTATACTATATTATACTATACTATATAAATAAATTATAATATAAATTATACTATATTATATATAATAATATTTATTATGTATACATACTATAATATATAAATAAATTATACTATATTATACTATTATATTATTATGTATAATAATATAATATAATATAAATTTTATGTTCATATTAATTTTACACGTTCATCAAATACTTCTCAAAACAGCACAACCTAATTTGTCACACTTGAGTTCACCTACGAGCGTTATTCATACCAATTTTTATTTCGTAATTTTCTACAATTGGCGTTACCCCAGTTTCGAATATTTTAAAAAAGTCCTCGATATCTCTCGCTACGCCTAAATCGAAGACGAACATTTCCAGATTGAGTCGTTTAATCAAGAAATAAAGATAAAAGTGGGAGTGAAGAGTTTGTAGGTAAAAAGTAGGTGCTGGTTTTTTTTTCTTTTTGTTTCTAAGAGAGATTCCTCGGCGTTCATTACGCGGCTAATGCCTTCTGAGATTCGGAATACATATTGTGGTGGGACCGGAACTTTCGATCCGAACTTTTTGTATTATCGCCGCCTCCTCGAGGAAAGTAGAATTTGAATCGAGCGAAGTAGGTCGTAGAGAAAGGGATTTCGCAGCGAGGTTTATTCGACTGCGAATAGAGTTACAAAACTGGCGGCGGCTGTTGAAAAACTCGGACGAGTGTGCCCGTATATTTATTTACAACAATCAACGTCGACAGTTAACCGAGCGAGACGCTCGTCGCAAATCGTCGTTGAATTGAAACAAGTAACGCGCGTTCTTTCCCTTTCGTTTCACGTGGCAAATTGGCCGTAGTTGTTTCAACTGCGAAAGCTCCTGTCATTATGAAGCAACATTGAGAAGCGGAGTCCAATTTCCCGTGTTATTTCCAATTTCTTTCTATGGGGCGCGAGTTTCAATTTGAATTACAACGTCTCGCTCGCTGATGGAACACGAGCGCAATGTTTCGTAACGTTTGAACTCGTAATCGGCAAAGTATCGTCATACGTATTCGTTGACAAAGTAGAAATTGAAATCCATATCGAACCGACGGTGACAAAAGTAAGCCAAGATAACACTGAAAATTATCCTTTGCATTTCAATGGACGAATCACGAAACGAGAAGCTGGAGATTGATTCAATATTTCGCGTTCGAATTCATTTCGGAGATTGTCTTTTGCATTTTCAGCTGATAAATTAGGGAAACGAGAAACTGGAAAATATTTTGCCTCGAAGAGCAATTGATGTAAATGACTTGAAGAACATAAAAGTTCAGACGTTCGAGGGTTTTTTTTTTTTTTTTTTTTTTTTTTGATAAAAGAACGAAAGTTTCGCAGTGATTCGATCTTTTATTTACAAAGGAATGTATATTGTTGTTTAAACAGACTTTACAATTGCAATTGTAAATGCAAGTGGAAGGAATAAGCATAATTCACAAATTAATATATAAACGAATTATAATTAATAAATTAATTATATAATTCGTATAAATACATAAATATAATCATTATATTTATGTATAAATATATAAATATAATCATTATCTATAAAATACATAATTAACGCAATGATGATTCATAAATTGTAAATTGTAATTCACAAATTAATATATAAACGAATTATAATTAGTAAATTAATTATAATTCGTATATAATCATTATATTTATGTATAAATATATAAATATAATCATTATCTATAAAATACATAATTAACGCAATGATGATTGATAAATTGTTTCGTGTGTGTGTTTTTATGTTATTGCTTTCGTAACGCAAGCTGAAAATCTTTTCTATCTTGTAGTACTTCGTTAAGGAAGAATACTCTATTATCTGAACGTCGTTATCTAAAACTGTTAGTCCATTATTCAGACACCTTTCCTCTTTTATGGTACGCTACATTATACTATCACACATTATGGCGAGCGTGCACATAATCTGAATTTTGCTCGATATCACCGGGAAAGATGATAATAAAATCTGCAATTACTATTCGAATATTGTTCTATACTAATTTTCGTCGTTTCAAGTATGTTGAATTAAGCTGCTTTAACAGACTGTGCTATGAGGAGAACTTTCGCAGTAAATTCGACTTCTTTCGTGGTCCATTTCTATCAGTTTCAAAAATTATGTTCTCGAAGGTTTTAATGATTGTATGTATAGTATATTATATTTTGCACAATAGTCATCTGTCTTAAATTTTTATAATTTTTGATGCTCCATTGTTTTTATATATAATATAATATTTTATATAATAAATATGATGAATAACGTATAATCTTTAAAAAAATAATAAAAATTTTAAATTTTATACTTACAAATAATAAGGATCTGAAGAAATAACGATGTTTCTTATATTTAAAAAATTACGAAATCTATCGCATTTATTATATAACTATTATAAATTATTGTAAATGAGTAAAAATATTATAATTATAATAATATGTATAATAATCAGAATAAGTTTCGCCTTATTAATACACATTTTCGTAGAATTGTGCTTTTGATTGTAACGAATGTGAAAAACATCGTCAGCGTTTCAAAATTGTTTTAATTTCAACTGACAAATTAATCAAGATCCGAATGTTCAAAACATTTCTCTTCCTCTTTCAAATATTTGAATATAAACTTCTGTGACTGATTCTACACTATGTAACCATTAATTTTGAACGCGAAAAGTTGAATAATGTAACGAATAAATAAACAAAAATGAAGCGAAATGACGGGAAATGATCTCATGAATGTATTATACAGAAAATGTCCAGACGAAACGACATAATTTTACAAAATGGAATTATTTATGATATGCAGTACTACTTCAAAATAGATGAATGTTATCAACGTGCTTAAAAATCATCTCACGCAAAACGTCACGAATATTCATGTACATGGATGTCAATTATTTCGAAATTTCTTTCGTCCGCTACTGTTTTCAATTACGCAGACAAACGTAACTAACACCAGCAACGTTATTTGAATTTCGGCGAATTTTCCGATTCTGTTACGAATACAGCTCATTTCGTGTACATGAATGCATCGGTCGCGGAAATAATGACCCGAAGTGAAATGAAGCAATCGGTTTACGCAAACACGTTCGAAAATGAAGAGAGATCGTGGCATTCTGTAGTAGCTGCAGGTAATATTGTCTCTTCAATTGTGTTAAAAGGACCGCGTTAATTACTTTTAGATTATATTATACGTTGCCGTGCCGAACGTTGCATGTACATATTTATTATTAATATGATTCCTTTTACTTTATTTAAAATTGAAATTATTCCTTTGAAATTCGAAATTGAAATTATTTTTTACCTCTAAATCAATTTTGTACATTTTCTGCACAGACTGTTAATTTACGGACATTGAAGTGAAAAGATATTTTAACAACAAAAGTTTTGTTAAAATATTTATTCAATTGTCAACTATCTATTTACTAGAAATTATTTTTCTCTTTTGTAGTTCGTTCTCTCTATTTTGTGTTCTTTGTTTTATTTAACATTCAAAGAAAATTATTCCTACTCGAGATTAATTATTTTTATATATAATTACTTAAACAATTATAATTATATAAGTAGAAAGTATTGCATTAATTGTTAATTCATCGAACACAAATATAAAGATATTTCGGAACAATTTTTCCGAAAGATTGTGTCAAATGACCAAGAATTGTTTCTGTTCGTTTTACTCGATTTACTTTACCGCTCAAATTATCTTTTCGAAAGGGAATAATCATTACTTCAAAACATCAATTGTTTCATATTAATTCTAATAAAATTTAACAATTTATTATAAATGGTAATAAATTGTTAAATCACAGCCATCGAAATGAAAATAAAAAATCATTTAAAAACAATTTTTGCTAAATAATTCTACCTGCAATACGCGCTCTGATATAATGAAAGAGTTCAATAATTTCGAAAAATGAAGCTTTCGATACTGCTTTCTTTTTTTTTTTCACCAGCGATTCGCAATAACGGAATAATATGAATATCGATATTCGAGTGTATCGTATCCCAAAGTAGTCTGCAATACATGGAATGAAATCATATATTATACATATATTATTATATTATAAATCATATATTATACGTATATTATTATATTATAAATCATATATTATACGTATATTATTATACTATAAATCATATATTATACGTATATTATTATACTATAAATCATATATTATACGTATATTATTATATTATAAATCATATAATATACATATTATATTATATATTATATATTATACATTGTGTATTATTATTCATGTATATATATTATACATTATACGTTGTATATTATATATTATACATTATATATTATATATTATATATTAATTTTATATTTTATATATTATATATTATGTTTTATATTTATAAAAAGAGAGAAATGCAATTACCAAAGAAAATAATGCGCAAACTCGTAATTTACACCTCTCTCGTGTTTTCGAGTGGATTTCCCTTCTTTCGAAATGTACAGAGAACGATCAACAGAGAGTACGATCAACAGAGAGTAACAGGTTCGATTCCTTCGACAAACAATTGCGAAAAGATCGGGAACGAGAGGTCTCTCTGCGACGAGACCTCGTATTTACCACGGTGGATTTTTTTAAAAGTGGAAAGTCTCTCTCTCTTTCTCTCTTCTCTCCTCGTCCGCGTACTTTGAAAATCCTATTAACGGGGGAACGACGCGGAGAGAATGCAAAGTCTCCGTCTTCAGCGAGGGAGCAACTTCTTTTTCTCCCCTCGTTTGAACACGATCATTCGTACTCGTCGATGATCATCGTTATAGACTTGAGTACATATAACTGGATAAGTTTTAAACTGGTGTAGTTTCAATGCGACCGGTGATTTCTCCGTTCGATGATATCGTGCCAAAGTGCTTGTCAAAGCGTGGCGTTCAGAGATTAAAATCGAGGAGTTTCTGTAAACCTCTTACGAAAACTTTGAAAACTGAAATATCTGTGATATTTCTCGACCAACTTGACGTAATTATAACTGTGTAATTTGATTGTGAAATGTTTTAAGTGCGTAGCAGTGAATTAAAAATCGAGTTTTTAAATTTCAAATGTTTCACGAATTTTAACCTCTTCGAACGAGCGAACGTTGTTATTCAATCATAAATATTATAAATGTCAATTGATTATGCAATTAATAGTGTAAGTACATTCAGAATGTAAATAACATGGCGCAAGGTTCAATGCTCAAAGTATCGATTTATTAAAATTATATTTGTCAATCAACAAACATTTATTCACAAACACATTATTAATTTATCGAAAACCCACGAACATTCTGCGAATTGCAACTTCTTCAATTAATTTTCTATGTCCAAATATAACCGAACTAATGGCATAAATACCAAATTTAAATTGTCATTCAAATAAATTTCACGTCGTGTTCGATGATTATTATATATTATACATGTTATATTATATATTATAATTTATTATAGATATAAAATCCACGCGAAATTCAGTAGATCAAGTATAAAATATAAACAATCACGAACGCGTTAAGTTCGACAAAATAAATTCAGAAAACTCGTGTCTGTCAAGCTTTCCTAAGGAGACTGTGGAAAATTTCAAACGACTATTTCTTGCCGCACGTTCTAACAATTGTCGTCCGTTGTATCTGGTTCAACTGAACGATGCACAGAACGTCGTTCAATTAACTGGAAGACGAGAGAATCCGATGGATTTAAGCGAGACAAGAGGGAGAGACCATCGTGCGACGGTGACGTTCAGACGTTCTCCTGCAACCACTGAGGATCAGCATTGAGTCGATGCTAACGTTACTCCTCTCAAACGATTCACATTCACTCAACCGTCCGTGTTGAACAGCTTTCCACGTGTATGTAGCACTTGACTGACCAGAGAATGATCATTTCAGTAAATCGTGTCACTTTGTTCCTCAATAATGAACTTGTAATATTATTATTAAGCTCAATTACTTCAGATACTGTACAATGTCTGTAGGATTTCTATCTTTCTATTCTTTACTGTACAGTAGTATAATATTATTATTTCATTATTAAGCTCGATTACTTCAGATATTTTTACTGTACTGTATCTATAGGATTTCTATCTAAGAAATCTATTAAACTTATCTTATTAAACTCAATCTCGATTACTTTAAATATTTTCACTGTACTGTATCTATAGGATTTCTAAGAGGTCTATAATAATTTTTTTAATATATCATGTAACTGACTATGAATAGACTGTGAAATTTTATGTATTTATAAGAAATTTCGAAATGCCAGATTATACAAAAGAATGCTAAATCACACCCAATATGAAGAAATATGTATGAAATATCTAAATTACAGTGCTTGTACGATTTAATACGTAAAACAAAATATGTATATAATATGTATAATACGTAAATAATTATATATATTGTACTGCATTGTAACAATTATACAATTTATTATTATCAACAGTTGCATATATCACATAGATATCAATAACTAATATTGAGAAGAAAAACGTATGATATGCATTTATAGCCCAGAATAAACAAATGTTTCATGCAAAAGAAACATTCAATACAAATTTTATGCATAGACATATGAAACATCAGTTTTAAACGTCCTTTCGTTCAGTCATTGTACGTATGAATTTCATTCTAGTTTCTCAACTATGTCAAATGAAGTCCCACAGAAGATATAGATAAAATTTGAATGTAAGGGAGATTTATGTAATTAATAATCGTGCAAAGTATACTCTTGAGTAAGCAACGCAATTTGCTTCAGCCCTTGCGCGTAAGTTTGAGAATTGAATTAGTTTCAGACTGTATAGTCAGACTGTTAACCCTTTTGGGAGAGATTAGTTTTATGTCAGACACGTCTGCCTTAAATATACTTTCAATTTCTTTATGAGGGATTTTCTCGTAGGGGGGAAAAAATAAATTTTATTAATTTAATATAATTATCTTCATTGGGGCCATTGAAAATCATAATAACTTAGAGTTATATATTATTATATAATTATATTATATAATAGAGTGTCATACTAATGTCAAATATCCTAAATTTTAGTAATCTAACATAAATTAATATAGTCATCTGTTATACATTATTTCTGAGGTCTAAAATAAATTGATAAATTTAATTAAATATATATGTATATCTATTTAATTAAATATAATGTATATCTATTTTTATGGTACTATCTATTTCATGAAATATGATATATATTCAATAGTGTAAATGTGGTATGTTTAGTTAAATATACACACATATAAATATGTAAACAGAAACTTAACGATGAATTTGGCACTAATCAAATACACATGTACATGTTATTTATGTAGTTAGTTCTCTCTCAACAGTATGTTTATTTTTAGTGTTTCCACAGTTCAAATATCTAATTTATTAATGATAGAGATTGACATGGATGTGGAATACAAATCAAGACAGGAAATCAAACTAACTTGTTGGAGAATCAACAGAGTGTCTACTCGCATAAATTCTGTTTACTTTGTTACCTTGGAATGGTAAAAGATTTTTGATCAATAATTTGTCCGAGCAAACAATGATTCATCTCTCGATCGACAATAAAAATATTTTACAAGATAGTATCGTTTCATTTGAGAAATTGTCGAATATTTCTGCAATTATCGTATCGCGAAATTAATGTACAATTAAGAGACACTACTTCCCTTGCCTTAGAACTTAGTTAAACGCGTTATTTAAATTTCAAACTCCAGACGTAATAATAAACACGGTTATCATTCAAATCCAAGTATAAAATGCGGTGTAAAACTTTTCGAGCTATGTATACCTTTATCCGTGCAAACAGTATTCTCTAGAAAGTCAAATTAAAAACGGAGCATCGCCGTTACTTCTTCTGTCCTTTTATTAACGTATACGAAAGTTACATAACACGGTACACCGTGTTAGAAGAAATTGCAGAACTTCAGATCTTTTCATTTTGAATTGGCGAACAATATAGTTTGAGAGATTTAATTTCGCACATTTACGTACGAGGGGAGAGCAATTAGAAAATTTTAATAATTTGTCGGTCGAGGAGGAAGGAAAAAACAGGAACTATGTCTATTTTCAGTGAATTCCAAAACTCAATTGACAATTAAAGAAGTTCAGTTATGCCTCGATTTGTGAAAGTGAATTCTTTTCATTTTAAATTAAACGTAGAATACATGCTAGAAGAATGGCTGGAGTAATTCGACTTTTAATAATTCGAAGAACAGAAAATCAGAAGAAGAAAAAATAAGAAATAAATTCGCTTTTAGTTCGCTTGAAACGCTATGCAGAGCTTTTTTTTTCTATTTCTATCGAGGACAACCGGAACTGCAAAACTATCAAATCACAAAGGACCGCACAGTGCATAGAAATGTCCACGTTGTACATATCAGGTCACCTGCCATTGGAACGAAGCAAGGAACGTCTCGGTTCTTGCAGCCACCGCTGTTTCTGATTGGTGTAAGTTTGCACTGCGTCTGGAGTAATAAAGCCTCATGCATAATAAACGAGACGACGGACTGAAAGTAACTGAATATTAACAAAATGGTTGAACATTTGACTTTTAGAAAGGAAGGAGAAAAAACTTGAGAGAAAAATAAAAAAATGATTACTGCTGGCGATGTTATGACATCGTTGATGAATATTGTTGAATTTAAATTTCACCGATAAAAAATATGGCCGTGACAATATTATTTAATAGTTAAATGACGGATTTGAATATGGCACGCAAAATACGTAAAATCAGGAGTCTCTGATAAGACGGAATATTTATTTTACCAAAATACGTAAAAATCATAAAATGTGGTCTATTCTCAGTGACTTTCTTTTTTTTTCAAAGTAATACATTGTATATATTATATTATAATTATAATATAATAATGAAGTAACATATTGTATATTATTTTAAATATATTGTACATTATATAGAATTTACGAAAAATTAAAGGAATATTTCTATTTAGGTTTCATCCCTTTGATTATATTTTGAAAAATTCTTAAAAATCATAAAATGTGGTCTATTCTCAGTAATTTTCTTTTTTTTCAAAGTAATACATTGTATATATTATATTATAATTATAATATAATAATGAAGTAACATATTGTATATTATTTTAAATATATTGTACATTATACAGAATTTACGAAATATTAGAGGAATATTTCTATTTCATCCCTTTGATTATATTTTGAAAAATTCTTAAAAATCATAAAATGTGGTCTATTCTCAGTAATTTTCTTTTTTTTTCAAAGTAATACATTGTATATATTATATTATAATTATAATATAATAATATAATAATAATGTAACATATTGTATATTATTTTAAATATATTGTACATTATACAGAATTTACGAAATATTAAAGGAATATTTCTATTTAGGTTTCATCCCTTTTGATTATATTCTGAAAAATTCTTAAAAATCATGAAATGTAGTCTATTCTCAGTGACTTTCTTTTTTTTTTAAGTAATACATTATATATATAGTATATTATGATTATAATATAATAATAAAGTAACATATTATATATTACTTTAAATATATTGTACATTATACAGAATTTACGAGATGTTAATAGAATATTTCTATTTAGGTTTCATCCTTTTATTTTGAAAAATTCTTATATCTGTAACATATTGTACAGAATTTACGAGATTATACAATAGAATATTTCATCCCCATAATTACGCTCCAAAAAATTCTTAAAAATCATGTAAATATAGTCTGTTCTTTATTACCCTTAGATATTTCGTTAGTTAGATATTCTTTTTGTATTTCAAGCAATATAAAATAACATATTGTACAGAATTTACGAGATCAGTTCCGCTGGTAGCGCCAGCATTTCCATGAAAATCGAGAACCGGCCTTCTTTTTTGGTCCGTTACGGATGGAAATCGGAGTGTACCTGCGAAGGCTATACTAGACGGCAGCTAAAGTTTCCTTCAATTTGCCGAAACGGCGATTAAAGCCTGGCAGAGTGTCGTTTAGCTGCTACGATCAGTTGAACTACACACTGATTGCATGTACAAATATACAATTAAGGGTTCATTTGCGAAGCGAGGGCCGCGAGATTTGGGCTGAACATTTTGTTAATTGACTATTGGACCCGGGTAGGCGCAAGGTTAACAGCGAAAACGCCGAGGAAAAGTTCGCTCGAATCCGTGCCTGATGCGAATTTCAGTTCGAAAGAGCGGATATTAAATTAAACGTGGTTGGATTGTTGTGCTTAAAAGGAGCCTCCGGTATATTTTGCATCAGGATTATTTCTCTCTCTCTCTCTCTCTCTCTCTCTCTCTTCTTTTTTTTTTAATACTTTGTACATTTCGATCGAAAGTTCTCCTCTCGATCTCCTTTCCTATCAAACTAAATTATTAGAAAAACTGCAAAAGCGTTCACGTGTTATGTATATTTATAACTAGGATTTTTATGGATTTATGACAGATTATGACTTTAATTATTATTTCATTACTTTCTGGTATTTAATTAAAATTCTCTCCTATTTTTTAATTAAATTATCATTTTCACGCATTTATGGGAAATTAATTAAAACTGGAGGACAATGAGCAATAATCGTGACGATAATTCTTGAGATTGCAGAAAATTATAAAATTACATATTATAAGGCTGACGCACGAAAGAATAAAATAAAATACAATACTCAAATCTGAAAATACACATGTACAAAAATTACGAAATATATTTAGCACGTAACATTTAATATTTAATAAAAAGAAGAGATAAAAAGTTCGTGACCTGAAATATCTCGCCATTTTTCTTTTTTTTTTTGCGCATCGATATAGAAACATTTAATTTAATGGAAAGAATTATTCGAAAAGCAGAAAAAAAGGTAACGCAACGTTGCAAATTAAATACTCGGAATTCCACGATTCGTGGAACGAAGCAGATTCTATACCAGTATGTTTCTGCTAAAACTGGAACGCGCGACGATTCGCTGGCATTCTCGATAGCAGAAATGAATCAACATCAACCGGGGGGGAAACGTGATTTATACCTGGGGAGGGTTTATTTGCATTAGAAGCCGAATGATCTTTCATTGTAATCCAATATTGATAGTGACTGACCCATCTGTCTTATAGAGGTATTTCTCCGAGGACAGAAGGTCTGACCTTCCGGTGGAAAAACCATTCGAGAGGCATCTGGGCGTCGATCTGACCCTCTCCAGCCGATGAAGAAGAAGAGCATTCGCTTGCTTTAGCGGAGAATCGGACTCATTGTATCGGACAGTAATGGACAATAACACTGTTATCATTATCCGAATGACCTAATAAAGACGTCGACGGGCGACGATTTCCTCCACTTTTCTTCTTTCGACTTTATTTTCCCCCCTCTTTTTCTTTTCGCGCTCGTAATTTGGGGAAATCTGAATTTTCAGATGTAAGAATTCGAATGTATACCGGCTCACAATAATTAGGAGATGTTTCAAAATGAATATGAAGCGATAAAAAAAAGAAGCATTTGATTCTTTTTTTTTTTTTCTTTTTTGTTGCATAATCTTTGCAACTTTCTTCGACTTGTCGTTTGCTTTTCTGATCATATTCATTTTGAAATATCCCCCAATTTTTGTGAACAGTGCTTGAATTTGTTTCATCTGTTAAATATCGTTTATAATAAATAACTCTAATTGCGATCAATTACGAAAGTTCATTTTAACAAGTTTTATATATAAATTGTGTAAAACATTTTGAAACTGTAATTGGATCACAACATGGTTTTATTAGTGAAATATAAAATCAATATGGAACTGACTTACTGCATTACTAAATTAATACTAAATTAAATCGATAAATTACACTATATATTAATTTATAATATAGTTTAAAGATAGTTTCAGTGATTATAGAAATTTATCGATATGTAATGGATAATTGACTATTTAAATACTTCTTTTGTTTCTGCGAAAAAGCGTGTATTAAATATCTTATCTCAGTATATATTTTTAGAATTGTTTCAAACTTGGCCGACACAATCGCGACAATCAATTCTCACTAAAAGCTTAATAAAATGTCAAAATGTTTGAATATTTTCATGAACAACTATACATTTAAATATAAAATTAAAAGTTGAAAGAAATACTCTAATTACTATTAAACCAAACAATTTATGTGATTGTTTCATGCCGATTGTTTCCTTCTTTCAATTGTCGAGAAATTAGGTTAATCCACTACTGAAACCGAGATTGATAAAATGTAAGCTCGTGGATATTTTAAATCAAGGTCTCGATGCGCCAGCACGAGACTTCACTGCTGTATAATATCTCGTTTATAAACTAGAAAATATTTCATTAGTACAAATCGATACCTGCAACGTGCGTTCCTTCCCGAATTATCGACGTTATACTTCAAATATTTTTCCCATAGTTTCTGTCCTGCGAGCTTTCAACTTTTAACCCAATTAAAATTTAAAAACGGAAATTCCACGAAGGGCAAGTTAATTTACCATGTTCATTTTAATTAAAAAAAAAAAGAATAAAAAATAAGAAATATAAAAAATAATATAAGAAATATAAAAAATAAAAAATAAGATACTGCATAATAAGATGCTAAGATAAAAGAGTCGCGACATCTAGAAACAAATTAAAAAAATCTAATGGAGGAACAAACGGAGGAATAAATTCGTGCTTATTTATCACGTATTAATCAGTGGAGATTTCTAATCAAGGAAAGGAACGGTTCAAAATCTGAATATTATCTCACCACGGAACTGGCCTACCTAGTTAAATTGTAACGCATGAGTAATTCCCGTAACCGAGCGTCTTTACGTACGAAAAGCGGTCTCGGGAAGAAGTCTCGAAGTTTCATAAATCTTGTTGCGAAAGTTCGCGAAGTTCGCTGCTTAAATCTAGAACGAGTAATTTTTAAATAGCGGTTCTCCTTCGGCGGAGCGTTCCCACCTTTAAACAAATGACCTGCATTTTTATCTGCAGCTTTTGGTCACATCCGTTTACCACGACTCGACGTTCAACAGGGATCTGAAGTTTTCGGTTTTCGTTAACAAAATATAAATATTGCTGATGATAAAAGGTTTATTAGGTGATGTCTATTTTAAATAGTTAAATGTCTGTATATTTTGAATATCTATATTTATAATATATTATGTTTTATAATATTATAATAAATTATATTAAATAAATTTTATATTAATAAATTATATTTTATAATATTATAATAAATTATATTAAATAAATTATATATTATAATTTTATAAATTAAATAAATTATATATTATAATTTTATAAATTAAATAAATTATATATTAATAAATTATATTTTATAATTTTATAATAAATAGTTGAAATGATAATATATATATAATAAATAATAATATATATATATATATATATATATTTATAATAAATAGTTGAAAAAAAGGATGTCTTGGATATTTCATTGACTTTAATTAATTTGTTGGTTGAAATTCTGCAAATTATAAAATATCGACGATAAAAGTCCACCGGAACTGTTTGTATAATTTTTTAAATGTACTTTGAAATCGTGCAGGATCATCTACAACAAAGTAATGTTCTAGCTTCGAGGTATCTTCGCCATTATTTGAATAACTTTTAATTATATTTGAATCGTTTTAATTATATTTGAATCGTTTCAGCCACATCATTTTCATCGTGTAACTGCAAACAAAACGTGTGAAGCGGACCGTGTAACTGCGAATGAAACGTGCAAAGGGAACCGAAACCGTGTAACTACGAATAAAACGCTTAAAAAATAAAAAAAAATCCGTGCAACTGTGTAAAAAAAATAGCGTGTAAATCGAGACCCACGTTATATTTTATAGCTGCAGTATCGCAAGGACCGAGATCGACCGAACCGCAATCAATCTACCTTTAATTCTTTAAGGGGTCAGGACAGTTTGAAATTTTCAAAGAATCGATTTCTTTTGTTTTAAATAGTAGTTTGAAGTCTTGGAAATAAGACACAGAAGGTCCTAAGCCTTTAAAACGGCTTATTTTGGGTTATAATAATAAATCCGCGGATACAGAATAATTGAATTTGCATCACTATTTACAACTTTGAGCAGTATTACAAAGCGTAAATCGTGTGATTTAAATGTTACTTTTTGATGAATCGAATATTAGGCGACTTGGATTCAATTTCGTTGTGAATTGTAAGAACTGTGAGCCGCGATATATAAGTAGAAAAAAGTAAGTAAAGGATACGTATGAGAAATGACGTTCTGAAACTTTAAACGTGTTTTTCTCGAAACTAGGTTCTTAGAAACGGTGTGCAAGATATTTCGGAATCTAACCAACCGATTACTGTTGACTTGATACGTATCTTTGGTGTAAAATTTACTAGGGACTGACGATCGAACATTTTTCAATTTTTAACAATTTCGAAAAGTATAGACAAAAAAAACGTAGAAATTTTTGGCACAAATTCGATACGTCAGACACAAATAGCTGCAATTTTCATAATTTTCACAAAAATGAAAATGTTGGATCATCAATCTCTAGAGAATATTATTTACTTGCCTTTCGGTCGCAACTAATCCTGTTTGGCTGGGATCATGCACACCGATAGGCAATGTTAAAAAAAAGTTATGTAAAAGGATGCCTCTTTTTTTCTCTTTTAACGTTTTGTAGTTCACAATGTCTCATGTCAATCAAATATGTACTTCTAATTTTTAGGCCCGTCGAACTGTCCTGTCCCCTTTAATTTTTGAACCCTTTGCGATCGAAATTTTTTAATTTCTTTTTACAAAAGAGAAAAAGAGAAACAGAAGAAGGACAATTATCCGTCGCAAAGAGAAAATGAGCCGATTAACAGTTTAATGGGCTAAGGAAGAAAAATGGCGGACAGCGGCAATTGTTAAAAACTCCGGGAACGTGACTCGAGCGGCAAACAACGTGTTACACGGGCGGTGAAATCTGTTATACCTGACAGTCGGTGGTTCCAGCTCTCGCGTACTACGTGATATATTGCGAAGCCAGTCGAGAGATCGAACCCCTTTGTATCCCCCCATAAGTTATCCGCGGTCCGCTTCCAAGGTTTCTCGCAACAGATGTAAGCTACTTGAGAAATCTTGCTTGAAACTCGTTCTCCTCACACACACACATACACAAACATACACAGAGTCACACGCGTTCGTCGCGTCAGCTGACGCTATTAATATTGCGGATAATGCGTCGCGTTTTCGCCTTTTTCAGCTCCATTCTCGTCGAACTGCAACAGATCTATATTCGCGAACGTATTAACTGGAAGGATCGGATAACCGCGAACGTTACGAAGGGACCAACGCGAGAAATATACGATATTCAGTTTGATCGTTTATCACTCTGAATTTATAAAACACGCAGAGAGTTCTGTAAACACGTTGGCTATTATTGTAGCCTCGAAACTGAAAACCCGTCGAGATGAATTTTCATTCGATTGGCGTTCGATCTGTTAATTTTTCGAATGCTTCGAAGTTATTTGGGTGATATTGAATTTCACTCGTGAACACATTCGCTGGAAGAATAATGTTGAACTTACATTTTGTTATTTTAATGCATTTAATTGAAACTGAAATATATTTTATATTTATTATATATTAAGTATTTCGCTGTATATTTTAAATATATTTTATATTTTATCTATATATTTTAAGTATATTTTATGTTTTATCTATATATTTTAAATATATTTTATATTTTATTTATATATTTTAAATATTTTATATTTTATCTATATATTTTAAATATATTTTATATTTTATCTATATATTTTAAGTATATTTTATATTTTATCTAAATAAGTATATTTTATATTTATTATATTTTATATCTTATTTATATATTTTAAATATATTTTAAATATATTTACTTTATTAAACTATAATAGTTTATTAAATTAGTTCATTAAACTATAATAATTTCTTTTTAAAATTTACGTTTATTTTCAAAGTTGGGATTTACGTTAGTTAAATTTATTCGCGAACTTGATGTCAGAAATTTCATTTTACTGAAACTACGTATTGAAAAAGATGATGTCAGTAATTACAAAAATTACAAATGAAGAAAAGTGAGAAAATTATCGTTCAAAGAAACACACGATGACTATCGTTAACGAAAATCTATTAATAAATTTTCTAATTTGAATCTATTAATTTCGAATGAAAATTCATTACTAGATTATTAAATTTCTGTTCCACTCTACAATTCTTACAGTATTGAAATTTTGTTTGCGAATGTATTAACTGAACAAACAATAGTGTGTTGGGTTAGGCAGATGGAAATTATAAAAGAAAAATATAGCTTCACCTTGGTCGTTTATCATTCTCTACTAATAAAACACACGGTGCTATTAATATATATGAACACATCACAGTTGTTTTAATACTATGCTAATTCTCATTAGTAATCTATTTTAATTTTCATTCAACAGGTATCTAATTCATTAATTTGGATTTGGTACACAACTCATTTTTAGCGAAGAAAAAAAATTAATCTGGAATTTATTTCTAAAGTCGAACTTCAAATTTTATGTATCGCATAGATTTATTTCTGAACTTAATATCGAAATTTCATTTTTGAGTGTATTAATTGTATAAGTTTTTGAGTGTATTTCATTTTTTGAGTGTATTAATTATATAGATTTATTTCTATATCTAACATTGAAGTTTCATTCTTGAATATATTAACCGAAAGAATGATGCTGCAGAAGATATGAAAAAATTAAACTGAAATTGAATATGTCCGAACTTGTACTTTCGAATTTATTTCTCAGCCTGATATTGAAATTTCATTTCTAATTATCTATACAAACCGTGTGGCCACGTTAGTATAGTTGAAGTTGTACAAAAGAAACGAAGTGAAAAGAGCACGGTTTCACTTTGATATCATTTTTGGTTATCACTCGGAATTGTGACGTTACAATATCGCAACGCTATTGTAACTGAAAATCCATCGGGCTAATTCACGTTCGACAGATATCTGACCCGTTAATTTCAATTTAATACCTATTCTGTCCTTGCAATTCGCACGATATTGAAATTTTACAAGCGTCATCATCTGGAAGAGCAGCACTATTACATTATCGTACGAAATTACGAAAGAATTATGTAAATTGAAATTTATCTCTGAGTTTCTGCATATTATACTTGAATTTATTTCCAAACTTGTTGAAATTTCATTCCTAAACGCATTAATTGGAAAAAGCAAAAAACAAACGTGATTTCGTTTTGATCATTCGTCATTCTTCAATAGTATATTACGATACTGTAATATACTGTTAATGATTAATCTATCAGACTAATTTTCACTCGACGTATCTATTGATCCATTAACTTTGACTTTCTGCTACACGATTATAATCATAATATTAATCATAAAAGAAACAAAGTTACTTGAAATTGTATTACGATATCCTGATCCATGTAACATTGATTTTTAATCGTCTGATCACGATATCACTCCGATGATGACCACCATTGTACCTAATTTTCATTCGACGAGCATCTAACCTGTCAATTATACGATTTAGTATCTATTCCGCGAAAATTGAAATTTCATCGTAGATGCGCACAGAATGGAGGATGCATTCAAACACTGATTGAATATACGCGTGCAAAGGGAATAGAATGCCCGTTCAATGGGGCTCTGAAGCATCGTTAAAGCGTAACCCTCTTCTAAACAGTGAAACGCGTCGGCTCGCGATTAGCGAGACAGACTCCAGAGAAAGAGAGAGAGAGAGAGAAAGCGTTATTTTCTTTGCCAGAGTTTCTCGATGGCCCGTTTTTCTCCTCTCATTGTGAGACGATACCCTTAAGGAGAACAGCCCTTCTCGGCGCGAATATCGTTATACTGCAGCTGCTTTGTCTCCAATTCGCTGGCTGCGAACTCGAACGAAGTTAATTGCATTGTGAAGATTACACGGCGAAGCGGAATTCTTTTTTTTTCTTTTTTTGGAATTTCTTTCTCCTTCAATCTTTAAATTCGTTGGACTCGCGATGACTCAATATTGCTCAATTTATTTTGAGTGATAAATTCCTTCGGACATATAGATTCCTTTCTGGTTGAAAAATGACGGAACACATTAAACTCGATTGAACATATTTCTGTTCTCTTTTGCGTGAACGAATTTGTTACTTTAGATTTTATTAATATAATTATATTACGTTATATTACATTATATTATATAATTATATTTTACCAATATAATACTTAATATTTTTTATTAATATTACTTTATATTTCATTAATATAATTATATTACATTATATAATTATATTTTACTATATATATAATTATATTTAACTATTAAAATATAATTAATTATATTTTACTATATATATAATTATATTTAATTATTAAAATATAATTAATTATATTTAATATTTTTATTAATATTACTTTATATTTTATTAATATAATTTATTAATTTTATATAATTTTATTAATATAATTATATTATATTATATAATTATATTTTACTATATATATAATTATATTTAATTATTAAAATATAATTAATTATATTTTACTATATTATATAATTATATTTTACTTAATATTTTTTATTAATATTACTTTATATTTTACTAATATAATTACTTAATATTTTATCAATATAATTATATTATATTATATAATTATATTTTACTAATATTATATAATATAACTATATTATATCATATAATTATATTTTACTAATAATTATTATATTATATTATATTATATAATTATACTTTACTAATATAATTACTTAATATTTTATTATTAGTTTTATTTATTTTCCTCGATTTCATCCTACCTTATCCCGATTTGTATTGTTCTGTTATTAATTTAATTTAAAACTCACAATTCCAGAAACGATCAGCGAAAAGGGGAAAATTATTTTCGTAAGATTCAATAATAAAAATTAATACCTTCCGAAGGTATTAATTGAAATTTGTTTGTTCGAAAAAAACAAAACGCTAATATTTAGAGAAATAAACGAAAACTAATTTTGGCCAGGCACCTGTGGCACGTGGCACTCTATCCCTCTATGGTTTTATTTCATATTATCTCTATTATTCCTGGCAGAAGTTAATAATAAAATTAAATTGAAGCTTCCAAAATTGTTGCAACAACATCGGCCGAGAGTTTCGATACCACGGCACTGGCAATTCGTAATTGAATATCGATGAAATAAAACTAGACGCAGCGCGTGACGTTAGTTCGTTAATATTTCAATTTCGCGGGGAAATCCAATATTATTTACATGTGCATATAATATACATTTCAGAAGGGAGGAGAAAGTTTCGCGAGGGAAAGAAAGTTTATTCATTTGCGTATTTATACGATGACGCTTTTCGTCAGCTGATGCAACAAAGCGTAATTAAAAGAAAGAAAAAAAAAGAAGAAAAAATCGACAGCGTGTCAAAGCGACTGAAAAGCGGCGCTCTCAATTTCCAGCAAGCATGAAACAACCAAGAGATCATGATTGATTTTAATTTCATGACTTTGCGTTTCCCTGCCACTTTGCATGTCATAACAATGCATTGCAAACTCTTTCGAGCGTAATCTACAAACGCGTTGAATAAAAAATAAAGCTCATGAATAATACGAGACAGCTCGAGGATTTTATTGTTAAAACACGAATTAACGTGGTTCTAATTCACTACTAAGTACTGATTAATTTTTGTTTCGAATATTCTTTTCATTATACCGTCAGAAAAATCTTAGGCACTATTTTATAACACATTCTGTGTTAAATAACTCGATTGACGTTCTCTTTCTTTTTTTTTTTTTTTTGATAGAATTTTCTTCAGTAGAAAAGTTATTAATTATATTAATAATTGTTATTATATATTATTATAGTATAAAATATAATTATATTATATATTATATTTTAGACTATAATTAATTATATTATTATATATTATTATAGTATAAAATATAATTATATTATATATTATTATAGTATAAAATATCGTAATATTATTTATTATTATATTATAAAATATCGTAATATTATATAAAGTTATATTAATTATATCGTATGTTATAAAAATTATATTATATTATAATATAATATATAATGTTATATAAATTGTATTATATTATCTTATATTATATGCATGCATGTACACGATGGAATTGATTTGACGTACAATACAGAAATTCATAATTCTCCGTTTCACGTTTAATATGGTCGAATCAACGAGATGAATGTAGTCACATACATAGTATATCTACGAATATTCATGTCTGTATTAAATGTAAAAATGTATTAAACTTGCTAACCGAATCGATTCAGAATTAAAATTAAAAATTTCATCGTGGCTCTCCAACGAAAGCGAATAAAATGAGCGACGTGGCAGCGTAAAATAGAATTCCCAAAAAGTTTCCCGATGTTTTTCGACAGAAAAGGAAAAAGATAGTTCAACGTAAATTAAAATACTCTCTTCGACGAGAATTTACCGTGGATAATTAACCAAATTCTTTCAAAATTTAATTATCGAGGCTCTGCAAGATTATCTTCAATCTCAAGCTTCAATCAATTCTTAATCTTAGACTTAAATCAGTGTTCTTAAAACTCCAATTCGAGCGTCTCGAGTGCGAATATTATCTTTCGGGGGGAGATGTATAAAATTTATAGGGAACTCAACGAATCATTTTCGAAAGTATTGATCACTGGCAAGTGATCTCCTCACGGTGTGTTGCTAGCCTCCACTTTATCACTTTCAATTTGCTCTACAAACTTTCCTCAATCCCTTCGATATCGAAATCTGTGAACTTCGAGATGAAAACTTTCGACGATCTACGATGCATCTCAGACTTAAGAAATGAAATGTTGTTTCCTTCGATTTCTATAACGTAGAAAACGAAACACACCTTTCTCTATCTCCAACTTATTTTATTTATGAGGTTTACACGAGAAGCTAACATTTTGAACATCGGACAGAGGTCTTTTAAGTGACGATATTCTTAGTGATCATTCGTTTATTAATAATGTACTGTGGCTCCATTTATTAATAATTTTGTGGTCCATAAAATTTTACTCCTTTTATGTCGTAAAAAGAAGAAGAGCATAAATTCATCAGCCAGAGTTTTATGTGACATTCAGTTACTTTCTAATAAAAAGTCTGAAAATAAAACTTCTCTACTGTTCTAAAAAGAAAAATATTACATTTTCTCGACTCATCTTTTTATTCGTGAAACTACGTAGAAACTTTTTTGAACAAATAACTGTTCGTAGCACTGTATCTTGTTGTAGTCAACTGTATAAATAGTACAAGAAATAATTTTTAATTTCCACATAAGCAAAAGAAAACAATTCTTTCATTTTATCAACTTAGTTTTGACAATAAGACAGAAAAGCATATTTTTAAGAGAGAGAATGAGAATATTTTTTTATATACGATTGAAAAGTCAAATATCAAATTCTTCAGCAAGATGAGAATAGTTACCCAATTCGAATATAAAATTTCTTTTTCTTTTTCTCTTTGCATTAACGTAATCAATATTCATAAGGGAGAAAATTATACTTATCGTTTGTTAGAAAATCTAGTAGAGAGAACCCGATCTGTTGTTCATTTAAATTTGCTAATCCTATTTATTCCTAAATCATTCGTATAAAAAAAATATGTTTCTTCTGACACGGTCCTTTCATTTTTAAGTGAAACATATTATAAAAATATATATAATGTTGAAATTCCATTTCTGATATTTTGTAAATTGTAAATCACGCGACAACAAGCAGTTCATGTGGCTGACCTTTGAAATATGTTAACAGTTTGCTCTTCTACTTTATACAGCTCGATAAGATAGCAGCGAGCGCAACACGTGTTCCACTATATCCCTTTATTTAGGAGACGCGCATGAACCGCCATACTAGATAAATGCCACCAATCACTTGTGGCAAATGTAATTCAGGAATTGAAAAAAAGAAAAACAATGATCGATCGCATAATTTTACACAGCAAAAATACGCTCCAATCTCAACAAAGAACGAAATAGTTCCACAGAATTTTACTAATGTTGTTTATGTGAGATTAATCACGTAGCTGAACTTTCATATTTGTTTCCATGTATGTAAAATAATTTTCATCTATAAAAACCGAATTTATAGAGATCGTAGCGATTAAATTTAGTCAAAATAATTTCTCGATCGAACAAAGTTCGATGATTATTTTGTCCCGAATTTGTACAGAAATGTTACGACTTCTTTGAAATAATTTGCGACTGAAGAAATTGTTTGTGCGAAATAAAAATACTAAATTTGTGTAATATAAAATAATAATATTATATACAATATTATATAATATTAATATATATAATAATATTACATATAATATTACATATAATAATAATATTATAATTACATAAAATAAGTAAATTTGTATAATAAAAATACTAAATTTATATTTGTAATAAATTTGTAAATATCACGATTTATAATTAAGGATAGAGAAACCGTAAATAGTTTCAATCGTACTCTGTGCTTCGTGCATAATAATATATTAACGTGCAAATCATTCATCTATTATCATTAGAGATCGAAAACATTATGGCTTTTAATAAGTCCTATTTAAAACAAACAGAATTGTTTCAAAAAAGCAAAAGACAACTGTTTATTTTGATTTCTGCTTATCATCGATTGACAAGAGGAAGACAAAACTTTACCCGTAATTATTCTCCGATAATTTCGAAGGGAAATTACAAACGTTATGTTAGGAACAATCCAAACGGAATTTCATTAATAATCTCCATATTATCAAAGTTCAAACCTGTCCGGTTTATCAGTTTCCCTAATGGTACACGGGGTGACATAAATAACTTGTTGCTGGAAATCCAAGTCCATTCTGTTTCAATAATTATTGCAACTAACGAGAGCTTTCCTTGCTGCTTAATACGTTTCAAATTGAAATTACAAATCAACGACTTTGCCAAATATAATGAAACAACGTTAATCATATGTTCTTAAAACGATGTGGATATGTTTTATGATTATTCGCGAGGAGATTTGTTTGATACAAAGTGTTAAATTTAAATTGTTACGTATTTTAGACGAAGCGAGTGAATTTTTAGAAAAATTTTAGTTTACAGCAATAGTTTGTACATTTCTTGAAAATAATGTTTTTTAATAAACTGTGGATTTTAATATAATATAATATATTTATATAATATAATTAATACATATATTTTAATATAATTATATACATATTAATATAATATAATTAATACATATATTTTAATATAATTAATACATATATTTTAATATAATTATATACACATTAATATAATATAATTAATACTTATATTTTAATATAATATAATATGTGAATTTAATTATCTATAGATAATTTTAAAGAAATACGACAAATATTTAAAATAATACAGTGCTTTTAATAATATTTGGTACTCATAAAACAACGAGATTCTATCCGTCAGATTACTTTTATATTATTGAAACTGTTTGATCTGATGAATTAATGAAACGGAAAATTCTAAAAGGACTTAAAAGTTTGAGTATTAGAATTGTTAATTCTTAGCTTAGCCTTCATTTGTGATTTCACAGTTGTTGAATCAATTATGCATGTTCGATATTTATATCCATCCTAACGAATAAATTCTGTTATTTGCTAACAATGATTATTAATTACCTAATAATCACAAGCATTATTCATTGATCTGATTGTTTTATCATCGTGATCATTAATTATGAATCACTTTGCTTAATTACATTAGGCAGCCTAGTTAATATGTATTACACTAGAAGCTAATTGAAATAAAAGTACACCTTACACGTTCTCCAATCTAATATTAAAAAAATATTGTTATTTAGCATTGGCAAGCAAGAAAAAAAAAATAACGAAAAAAGAACAGAGAAGAAGTGGAACAAGTGTTTATATGTTTTATTTCTACTCCGAGTCTCGTGAAAACTTTCCATTGCTCTCTTAATTAATGTTATTGGTGATTTAATTAACTAACTTTAAAACAGTCTTTTGAAGCGTATTTTTAAAAGAGTTATAACATTTGTGTATGATTCATTCAGGAAGATGCTGGAATTTTTAAAGTATATAATAATTTACAAATTAATTTTATCCTCTGGAATATTATGGCAAATCAGTAGAAATTTTTTTAGACGTTCCTGTCTAGTTAAAAAAAATTAATTTTATCATTTTGTGCCATTTTCAGTCAAAAAGAATTAAAATACTAAAAAATTGAAATAAATTGAAATTTCTCTATTTGGACCGTTTATTTTAAAATTGTCCAAAGGTCCATTTTCTGAGAAAATTTTTAACAAACAATTTCATTTATAAATTTTTATTCGTTTATTTCGAGTCAACTTTCTATTCGTATTGAAATTTTGTTACCAAATGGATACTTTAATATTTCAAAACAAAGAAAAATTCACGAAATTTTATTTATTTCTTAGTACAGTTCAAGTTAAATGCGAAACGAAAGATAATGATTATCAATAGATATAAAATTCGCGATGGTTGCCTCAGTATTATACTTTTACCATAAAAATTAAAAATCCTTTCCTGTATATTATGCACGCTTTTATCATAACGACGTCTATTATGCACTTTATGGATATTAAGTAATATATTACATCATTTATGGTCGTACAGACCACTGATAAAATCATCGTGAAATATTTGCCACGTAGGTAAATTCATTTTATCAAAGTAAAACAGATCGGACAGTGAATAAACGACTTTCTGATTTTGTTGTATACTGCCTAATTTTAATACCAAATTTTTGCATTTATCTTCCACAAGTGCATGAAAATCTGTGGCACACGGAACAACTATTTATTCAATTTTTCACTCGTTCACGTTTGATTAATTCGTCGTCATTCATTTATGCAAATTTATACATTCACCAAAATGATCCCGTGAATGAAAATTTAAAAGACAGATTTATCTCACTTGTTAAATATCGTACGCTTCATTCCGTACATTTCGTCATATTACGTGTGTTTTGAAAATTTTTGCCATTTTCCAAATTCGTAGTTAATAACTACGTTAACATTCGTTGCATAACTCGATCGCTGTTTATACTGAAAATCAAGGGGGATGAATTTATCGGAGCGTGGGCCGAACCGGGCGTTCGTTCGTTCGTTATAAATGCATCATTAGAAATTACAGCGAATGAATAAAAATGTTCAATGAATTTTTAAAACGAAGAATTTAACGTCATTGTTTTGAAAAATGGAGAATCAGTTGATCGAAATGATACCAACGATCATTCTCAACACCTGATTGATATCGTTGGACACTGGAGACCGTGGACACTTCATTGCTCAATTTTATTATCATACTACAATCACCAGCAGCAGAATTTCGTTCGCATGGACTTTCTATTTTGCACGAATCAAGTTTTAGTCAACGTCCGATTAAATTTTGCTGACTTCGTTAAGTGGCAGGCGAGAATCACGTTCTATTGTGCGAACTCCAATTATTATTATTACTATCATTTCACATTATTTTATATAACATAAAATTATACTATATTAATTATATGATATAATATAAAATTATATTATATTATACTACATTATATTATATTATATTATATTATATTATATTATACTATATTATACTATATTATATTATACTATATTATACTATATTATATTATATTATATTATACTATATTATACTATATTATACTATATTATATTATATTATATCATCATATATTATGTTATATTTTACTATATTATATTATATTATATCATCTTATATTATGTTATATTATATTATAAATTATATTATATATTAACGTGTATTATATACGTAATATTATATAACATTACAAGCAGAGTTCTGCCTTGTAAATTTTTTAACGCAATACAGGTCGTATTACATACTACGATATCACTCGTAGGTTAAGTAACAGATAGAAGATAAGTACGAAGCTTTATCGCAGAGAAGCGCGTGAAACAGATCGAACGACAATTTCCCCGACTTCTCAATTTCATTGTGTTCTCTTTTCTCTCTCCTTTCTTTTTCTCTTCTTTTTTTAACGCTGCAACAGCAGTTTACGTTGTTAAGAGGGGAAAAAAAGAAAGAAAAGTGTGCGTGAGAGAAATAGAGAGAGAGAGAGAGAGAGAGAGAGAGAGAGATCTGAACGGTATCGATGTTTCACACTCCACGGTTTCAGATAGCCAGCGACGGTGAAAAGTTTATACTGCGTTAATGACTCGACTTGCGCGCCGTAGTTTAAAAATAATTGAACACCGCGATCGATAGAGCCGAGCGGACGTGTAATAAAAATGCACGGACGGTCATCGAAAATTCTTGGACCTGTTTAAAATAAAAGGGGGCAGGTTTCACCTTACCGCGGTGGCCCGGTTATACCCGGTGACACGCTTAATTTCGCTAATTAGCGACGCGCGGGCTGATTAATTTTCTCCGCGGTGGCGCCATCCGGGCCCATCTCGTTCTAAAACAATTACGTTTAATTATGCCCGATAATTGTCGCGTCGCGCAGCACGCATTTTCTACGATTAGATTCCGATTCTTCGGTGAAACGTTTCCAGCGTTTCGCCAGTAACGCGGTTTATCGGCAATTAATTGTTCAGACACTCGGTGTTCGTGCAATTTTATTCACAGCGTGTTCGTCAGTATTTAGCGTGCCCAGTCTGTATTTATTTTACAAATAAACGTTGTAACATTACACTTACAAACAATATTCGTTCCACGAGTAATTAAAGCATTTGTCAGAATTTATTTGGCGTTTTATACGTTATTAATTTTCATTCAATGTGAAATTATTTGTGGAAAATTTACAAGTGAAGAATTTCTTGAAATGCATTTATTATGAACGAATGTACAGTATATATAGTGCTCTCTGTGCTATTTAATTTAATATATGAAACGACTTTTTTTTCCGAGGTTCTACGTTTTAGTTTTGTCTTTCTAAAAGTATGAATTTGCACAAACATCCGTATAATAATTATGTTAAGAAATATATTATGTTATATTATATATTATATTTATAATTATACTATATAACATATTATATTATATTATATTATATTATATTATATTATATTATATTATATTATATATTAATAAATATATTGTAGTATAATAATTATTTATTAGTATTTTTTAATTATATTTCCAGTAGTATGGTACTTATTTTTTTATAGTTATTTTACGTTTTCCTGTGCATACATTTCGATAAATTTGTAGTACGTAGTACATAATTACAGTTTTTGTATAGTTTACATAATTATAAAATAGTTTTACAATTATAAAATAATTTGTATAATTATAATTTTTTATAGTTATTTTACGTTTTTTTGTGCATACATTTCGATAAATTTGTAATACGTAGCACATAATTATATAAAATTATTAAATCTTAATATACTATAATAATTATTATAACTGGATACATAATGACTGTGTAAAAATTCTAATAATCGGTATCCATTTTTCTATCGTTCTTTAAATACTCCTTTAACAACACTTCGTTCGTTTTACATTTTTAATCCAGTTATTTCATTCTACAAACGTTTCTTGTTGCCGCCGTACTGCTGGCCTGTTATTTCGCAAAAGGAAAGGTTATCCAAAATAAAGTTAAAAGTTTAATTATCCCGCCAAGCGGTAAACTAAACAAACGTAGCGAAAGAAGCGACGAAACGAAGTAAAATCGCGTCGTCCCGCTGTTAAACGAAAGCATTTTAACACGAATTGGATTATTACGACGTTCAATGAGGCTATTATAGCTGCAGGTAAAGAAGCAATAATTGTATCTGAATCTCAATTCAAGTGTTAAATGTTAATTACTCTTGCTGTTTCTCTTTTTTCTTTTTTCGGCACATAGTGAAAGTTTCAATAGCATTTTAGAAGTTCAACCCAGATAACAGTTGTATCAACAGGTTTCCACGTTGCTTCAAGCACACTTTGGCTTCTCATACCCATATTTTTTATATATATACCATGCAAATGGTAAATGCTTCAAAAACCAGGATTCAAAATCTGCGTTGCACAGATTGTTACGAATCGATCGGATTTTAATACAACGCAACGTAAGAATCGATTTAATGAGATTTTCTGTTGTGTGAGAAATATGAATACTTAGCATGTTATAGTAATTCGGAGAGATCAGATTTCATTGTTGAATTTTGCATTACCTATTATTTATAAATCAATCGGATTTTAACGTTAAGATAAATCTAAAGAAATTTAAAAAAAAATGAATATTTATTAATACCTTAAATGGTATTATAAATCAATCAGTGTAACCAGTAATTACAAACTAATCAATTTAATATAACATAACATCGCATTAAATGTGATTATATTAATATAATTAACATATTGTATTAAATCAAATGTAATTAATGTTTCACTGAATATAATTAATATAAATGATTATATTAAATATACATTATGTTACATTGAATTGATATATATATAACATTAATGTTTCTACATTCTACAAAACATACGAATTATATATATATAATTTGTTACATAAATATTTCGAAAAATTTATATATAGTGCATTAATCTCAATGATATTAAATGTACGTGAATACGACCAAGCATCAGCGACAATAAATCATGTCTACGTCTTGCGAACATAAAGAAAATGTTATACGAGCATCTGTTTAAAATTCTCTTTTAAGCCATTCCAGGCGGTATGTTTATAGGAGCCATTTTCAAATGTATTATATATCACGCATTTCAGCCATTTTGCGTGTCGTTTTATCTTTTTATTGCTCGCTACTAAAGTTGAAAAAAAATTAGGCCACAGGAGCCACCGGATCCGAGTAAACAGACATAAACAAATTTTCATCAACCTGTGCTATCGCACGATCGCAATCTAGCAGCGTTTCCATTTCATCGATTTTAATATAAAGTCCTTAATTCTAAATATCTGCCTCTTTCTAACGTTTCTGTGTGTTTGCTAAAGGAAGAGAAAAAAAAAAAAAAATAGAGAAAATAAAATGGAAATGAAGTACCATTCGCGTGGTTACTGGTTTAACTGTTTAACTGGTTTAAACACTGTTTGGATTAAAGTTAAATATTTCCTGATAATTAGAGGTTCTGCAATTTCCATGAAACGAGTGAATAAAATACAATCTTCGTGCATAAAATAGATCCTCTGCACTGTAACTATTATACAAGATGGACCAAAACTCATTTCCATTTTCATATTGGAATAAAAATTTAATTTGAAATTAATAAAATTAGTTTTTTCTTGTATTTTGATGTTTTATTAAAAAAAAAAAAAAAAATAGATGAGGAAACTTTTGGCCCACCCTGTACAAATTATTTGTGCCTTATTAGATAGAAAAATTATTGAAGGAAATTAAATATCGCAAAAAAAAATTTGATATAATTTTTAAATTGTAGATATTTATGCAAGTTTTTGATATTTGATAATGTAAATGATGTCTTATTAAATATTGTATGTTGCAAATAAACAAGTATATATAAGTAAATTAGATTTTATAAATATAATAAAGCTCTATGACTTCGTAGCTAAACTTCATTATATTATATTAATAAATTATTATGAGTTATATAACTACGTTGGGGCTTTAAATTAAATTTTATATCTGACTTTGTAATTTTCTAGAATTAAGGAAATAGAACAGAAAATTGTTTTAGATGTCAAATATTACAAAAAGCATCATGCTTTTTAAGACATCTTTTATATTACATACATCTTGTAGAATTTTGCAGTTATTCAAAGTTAATTATTAAAAGTATCAAATGTAACTAAATTTTGTAGAGTATGTGCTAGAGTGTTAAATGTATCTAGATTTAATACCAAACATACAAATTGATATTAATTCGTTAAATATTAATAATTAACTTAAACTATAAATTCATTTTAATATTTCTGTTTCCTTTTTTCATCAGAAAATTATAATATATTGTTAACACTGTTTAGGTTAAAATTAAATTTTAACTGAATAAAGTACTGTTTCTGTGTACAGCGTAGATTCCCTGAGCTATTTCTAATCCATTTGCGTATTGTTAGGCAGGAAAACTATTTGGAGGAAAATTGAATATTGCAAAAAAGATTATTCTTCTTTAATATAATTTTTTACTTCCCAAGCGTGGAACGTAATCAAATTGCGACCTGTGTTTCTCTTTTAAATGAAATTACGAGACGGATCAAGCTTGTTTACATTTCGTGATTTTATAAAAAATGCAAAAGCATATTTATTACACACCGGTCTGAATTTATTAAAATCAATGGTTAAAAAGCAGATATCGAACATTTTCAAAAAAATATTACGTTATAACGAAAATGCAATATAATAAGAATACACTAACTTTTAATATAAAAATATACAAGATGATCAGACAATCTATAAATATAAATGATTCATAAATTATCTGTTTATAGAAAAAATAGTATAGAAAAGACACGAATTGTCTCGAAGAGATTTTTGGTGGATAAACGTATAAAGATCATACGAAGGTCACTCCCATTTTTTTAAATGAAATAATGATTGATAATTATTTGAAATAAATATCTTCAATACAATGCAATAATTACTGTCAAATAAATTTTCAAGTACTATTTTATTTCAATAAAAACACTTCAATTATTATTTATCTACGATATTAGAATGTGTGATTCATCAATGGAAATTGGAGATTATAATAATCATGGATTGAAACCGCCTTACTTTTAATTTAATTTTATTTAATTTCACTTAATTTTTATTGAATATCATCCTGCTTAATTTCATTTAATTTTTATTGAATATCATTTTAATTTTACGGAAAATAAAATTAAATACCCCAAAATTTTTGTAATCTAACGTAAACTACTATAACTTGAGGCTTACGCTCTTTCTACTTTTTTCAATTAAAAGGTAATATACGTTCCGTTTTTCGATGATTATATCGGGGATTATGGCGTTTCATGTACATGGAGTTATACATGAAATAATTTCGTCTCTATACTAAAATATAAAATAATACTAAAATTCGAAACCAGTGCGTCACAAATGCTTCGACCTAAATTTTCAAAGGAGACATTTTTTATCCCATCGACACTCGTGTCTATTTTTTTATAAGTCTGACAATTCTTTCTGATATTATTTTCTATTTCTCGAAATTTCGGAAAATTATACTGATTGCGTTATGCAATTATAAAAATTTCGAAATATTATAGCTAGTATTATAGAGGGACCATGATCCCCCCCTTTTTTTTTATATTGAAAATCTTCAGGATAACGCAATCTTTAAAAATAATCACAACTAAAAATATCCCTGACGACCCCCTGGAAAACAGGGTGTGACTCCCTTGGGGATTATGACCCCCACGTTGCGAATCCAGGTTATATGGAAACGAATCTTTATATATTCTCTTCGTCGTTCATTGTGTTTCCTGGTTCATAAATTTTGTGAAAAGATATTCCAGAATAGCATCCTTTCTATTGCTTTATTATTAACATTATTATTTATTTTCCATTAATTTACTAATATGATTCAATCAACTTATTTATCTGTAGTATTCAATTTTAAGATGTCTCTTGAGTTAAACAATATGTAATGGTTATACGAATTATATTGAAGTATTGTAGTAAATTTTGTAAATTTTTATATAAAGTATTGTAGTAAATTTTGTAACAGTAATTATTTGTTTCAATGATTTTTTTTTAACTAATCACAACAGAACGATAGTAAATGTTCTAATACAGGTATCATAAAATAATTTATCAATCATGAATTAAGTATCATAAACCTGTACTACAAAGTAATATAAGAATATAATTAAATATAATAAAACTCTACGACTCTGAGATATTATAAAACACATATCGCTTTGATAATGTAAATATTTTGATGTATATTTGTATCGATTTTTAATGTATATTTTGATCGATTAATAAACATTACAAATGAACAATCGAAATTATAAAACTTTATAATTAAGTATTACGAGCTGTAAGAGAATCTGAAATATAAATGTCACAAACAAATATTATATCTCATCTAGTTTCATTGAGTATTACAAATAAATGAATTAATCACTTCAAGATATTAAAAGTATTTGCAGCATTGCAGTGTCTGCCATTCAGTGAGATAATAGATAAATTCAGCAGAGAATTTATACGAAAATCCTGGAAACGGATTGCAGATATTCGAAGGCGTAGTATTATGTCAAAGTAAAGGCCAGGGGAAATAGACGCCGCGAATTCCGCGGATACTTTAAATTTCTTGAATGTAATATTCGCTTTCAGTGGAGTTTGATCCCATAACTAATTTCGCGAAATTTTGCACGAGCATGTAGGGAGAGAACAACGATTGAAGTTGTGCCTTATATATTCTTTTCAACTGTAAACGATGATCCTCTTTTAAAATCCTCCCTTAACATGTTAACATAAATTCTATCCGAACGTCTCCTTTAAATAACGCTTCTTCCAATTAAATTTTACTTGGTTTCTCATTGGTCAGTTCTCCAGAAATTGCTTTATAATCTCTCTTCTGTGCCGAATTGAATGAGTTTATATACTTTGTGACTTAATGGCAATTAAATTATTCTACCTTATGGACTCTAGTCACGCCGTAACAATTCAAAGTCAACAAAATTCAATTCTAAATGTTATCGAAAACAGTTAGACAATTAAATGATAGGATCCATTTATCGCATTTTCTATTTGAAATAAGTTCCATTCTGAAAATCATCCATTTCGTAGTTTTTAATTTTTAAATCGCTTCAATTGACATTACGTCCAAAAATCGAGGATCTTTAAAAAAAAATTTACTTTAAATATACGCGTGACATAAATACATACGTGATGAGAGAAATTTAAATTATTCTTTTCGCCATTCTAAAA
This sequence comes from Frieseomelitta varia, assembly GCF_011392965.1. Classification (NCBI taxonomy): domain Eukaryota; kingdom Metazoa; phylum Arthropoda; class Insecta; order Hymenoptera; family Apidae; genus Frieseomelitta; species Frieseomelitta varia. The sequence continues at coordinate 6,436 of NW_025110491.1, read as the reverse complement.
TTATACAAACCAATAAAAATTTTATCTTTAGAAAAATTATCTTTAGAAAAGTTTGAAATTTGTATTTGCCTGATAGACATGCCTGAATCATCTAATTCCGGAATATACATTATACTAGTTGCTCTCATTAAATTATAAAATTGTTACAAAATAATAATTATCTCGTGGCATGTGTCTTTTAAAAAATTTTTCATCTTTACTCAACTTTTTAATATTAAAATTCACAGAACAAAGAACGTAAATATTACAAACGTCTATTGTTCAAGAAAGAATCAATCTCATTCGACATTTCCTTTCAACAGGGCGATTCTGCGTTATTGAATGATGAATGCACAACGTGCGTCAAGGTGCATCGAGCATCTGCGTCGGTCTCCTTTAAAAGTAACAAGAGAGCAACACGGAAAATAAGATTCTCGTCGCGTTTCTAAAAGCATCGTTCAATAACAGAGTCCAGGGGGGCACAATTGGCTGTTATAGCAGAGGTTGCAGTATAACATTAACTTCGTTAGATGCTGCACCGATTGTAATCCAATCTATCTAAGCCCTACGTCAAACGATCACGAACATTGAATTGATAATAAGCTCTCAAGCCTGTCTAATATTAGATTAAATGCAATCGAGAGATGGGACAACGTGCGTCGTTCGTCTTTATCGTGCCCCAAAGCAAGAATAAAGAGGGGAACGTAGGTCGTAGGATGAATGCAACGATAAAAAGATAGTGTTCAATTGGCATTCTTAATTATTCTCTCAATTGATAGTTACGCTCGATGCTACGGCGAAATCCTCGTACGTGAAATGGAAATTTATTTGAACACGAAGAAATTTATATATTGTACAAGTGTTTGAAAGCGTGTTAGATTTCTAAAAAGAAGGAACAATGATTTCCTCAAAGCAAATGTAAATATTTCATTGTTATTCCATTATAATAATAAATTTAAATAATAATAAATGTTTATTTTACGTCTTCTGAATTTCCATTACTGTTATTATTATTATTATTATTATTTTTATTAAATACCGAAACAAAGCAAAGTTTCATCGTGAAATTCTTTCAATCTATGTCTACCTTTCGTTTTGAATTCTACCTCGCGTTAAATTACAACATTGTTAACATTTTCAGCGAATATTCAAACATTTTTAATGACACTTTTGAAAATTTTTTGATCACTTTTGTTGATCCTGGATAATTAAATTTTGATTTGGATTTTATTGTGGTGGAATCCTCGAAAAGGAGGTTGATTCAATGCAAACTCGAGGACGCTGGTTGATCATTCAACGGCGGTTTTGTCATTCAGGCCTTTGAAAAATGGAAACAATCAATTGTTTGCAAAAGTCATGTTCGAAACGACACGGCCATGCCCATTTTTAAGTGACATAGAAGCAGCAAATATTTTTTTCCGTAAAAAATATCGCACGAATGAAAACAGTCGGTCAAAGCGATGAACGTTGCGAACTTTGAATTACAAGAGAGACCCGCGGCTATTGAAAAAAAAAAGACTAGAAAAACGAGCATAGGTGTGTCTAATACAAACACGAATGATTGTTCTTTGTAGGATCATACTTTATTATAAATAAACTGCGGGTTTTTATGCAAATTCACAGTTTTAAGAATAAAGACTGGGAAAATAAAACTTTGACAGAAAATTACTTTGTTCGACAATTATTACAGAGAGCATTTCGTGTTTTAAAATAATTTACAATTTTGAAAGTTGTACTTTAGAATATTTTGAAATTTCTACAATTGCATTTTAAAATACTTTACAATTTTCAAACATTGTGCATTAGAATGTTCCGCAGTTTCTAAAATTGTATTCTGGAATGTTTAAAAGTTTCTGAAGTTACTATTCAAGATAATTTACGATTCCTAAACTTGTATTTCAGAATATTTCGAAATTTCTAAAGTTGTGTTTTAAAATAACTTACAATTCCTAAAATATTTTGCAATTTAAATACAATTCCTTAAATATTTTTCAAAATGTGTACTGGAACATTTTAAAATTTCTAAACTCGTACTTTCAAACTAATTTGAAACGTTCTATAAAAAAAACGTTGTATAAAAAACATTTCGTTCCAATTATAAAAGAAATTTCACGTCCAAGTTTCCCGATACTTGCGAATCTTTATTTTTCATGACAAAGGGACTCTCATCGTACAGACACTGTAAGTTTCGATTTTCAAGTTTAACTTCTTCACGCGATTATTGACAAATAATTTTGCCACGAACTTTTGACACACTTTTCTGAGCGGAAAATTTACAAGGTAAAACAGATTTAAACTGTTCCGACTAAAAATGTTTCCAGCCCTGAATATAGAATGATGGTTGATGATTCACCCTCGAGGGTGGCAAAGTTAAAAAATAAATCCGACGACTGAAAGTTGCAATTCGAACGAACATTTTTTTAAACTTTAACTTCGTGGGGTCGACGTGTTCGTGTATTTCAGATTACTAAAGTTATTTTTGCAAAAAGATGCGAGTTCAAACAAAAACATTGATGTCTCTAACTATCCAAACCTGACTTTATTTCAAGCGTATACTTGATACTAATTTTAGTCCATTTTTTTCTTGAAATCGTCGCGTTTACAAACACAACGCGAGTTTCATTAGTTAAAAATAACGATTATCTTTAAATAATTACAATTATTATTATTATTTTCAAATACGTACAATTACTTATTAATATTAATCATTATTTTAAATACGATTATACACATGAAAGTAACAAAGTTTACTTGCAGAATTATTCTAATATGAAAGCAAATGTATAATTAAATAATTATACGTTTAAAGGTAATTCTTTGATTTTCAATTTTCATTTAACGTTTATGTAATTTATTTAAAAATAAATTATCTTTCGTTTATTTATTATATGTAAGAATATTTTATTGTTGCTGATCTCTGCAAAGTATAATTTCATCATCATCAGTTCTCGATTTACAAAACAGGAAATGGTGCCCATGTCTTCAAGTTTTAATTCAGATTTTCAAACATTCCTTCACCTTTTGTCTTTTAAACTTCCCTTTATTAATCGCACTTTGTCGCATCTTCATTTTCTTTGAACTTTCTAACTTCTTCATTAATCTCCACTTCGCTCGTCTGGATTTCTCCAAACGAGACAAAAACTTAATTAAAAAATGATTAACTATTATCAATATTACATTTATATAAATATATATTTAAAATTCAATTCCCTACCAAACAATAATTTATAATAAAACGCTTCTATTCCTTTACATTTCATAAAATTATAGAACTTTAGGATATAACGATGCCCAAGATATAACGATGAAATATTACATTATTATGACAATATATGCATAATATTAATGTAACAACAGTTATTATAATGTTGCAGTATCATGTTATTTCAAAATAATTAAATATTAATATATTATATAATATATTAATACATTTAATTAAAATATTTAATAGTAAATATATTATATAATATATAAATACATTTAATTAAAATATTTAATAGTAAATATATTATATAATATATAAATACATTTAATTAAAATATTTAATAGTAAATATATTATATAATATATAAATACATTTAATTAAAATATTTAATAGTAAATATATTATATAATATATAAATACATTTAATTAAAATATTTAATAGTAAATATATACATATATTTACTATTAATAGTAAATAGTAATAGTAAATATATACATAATATTAATATAATAACGATGAAATATTATATTATTATTATACAATATATGCATAATATTAATGTAACAACAGTTATTATAATGTTACAGTATCGTGTTATTACAAAAATACTAATATATTTAATTAAAATATTATTCTATTTATTTTAATTAATATATTTATTTAAGATATTAAATATATACATAATATTAATATAATAACGATGAAATATTACATTATTATTATTATATAATAACAGCTATTATAATAACTGTAATATACACATAATATTAATATAACAACAGTTATTACAATGTTGCAGTATCATGTTATTTCAAAAATATTAATATATTTAATTAAATTATTAAATATATACATATACATGCATAATAACAGTTATTTACAGTATCACGTTAATTCAAAAATACTGAAATCTCGTTTTACAGCCACGATGTATTAAAGAAGCAAAATTTTCGTAACGCCGAGTTCGTATTGAAAAGAATTGCAAATGAAAAGCCTGTTGATCCTAATCCCCCAGTGGGGAAAATTTCGATAATATCTCACGCGAACCGCCGACGGAATCATAGTCTTTTTCACGGTGGACAGTGTGGCCGCAAGAACGGCGAAATGTCACGGTAATAGCAGAAGCGAGCCATGAAAGCGAGGAGTTAGAGTACCCGATAGAGATTCATCCTTTTTTGTCGCGCGAGCGAATTGTCCGGAGGTCGTAGGGGAATTGTACGTTCTGCATCTGACAAGAAGAGAGACCTCGAGGTATAACGATCGCGTTTCTAACGAGTTTCGCCAGAACGCATTCACCGTCGGTGAATAATAAAACCTTAGGAGCAATGTTTGCTTCTGAGTAAGCATACAGCGATCGATTTACGAGACGGTTACCCTAAAGATTACGGGTGATCTTTATTTTTTTTTCTTCCTCGTAAACGACGTTTCCCTAATGTATTAGGCGATTCCAACGCCGCCGTAGTGTCAGACACTATTTTTAATAGCTTGATGTGTATTCGTTCTTTGAAAAGATAAATTTTAAAAAAGAGCCGTGCGCTCAGTCGTCGGAGGTCATAGTGATTTGAAAGCTCGAAATACTTCTCGAGTTTAGAGTGATGCAAGAAATAAATAAACACTGCGAAAACAATTTGTTGAATATATACAAATTATACTTGAATTTATATTTGTATTGTAATTGTCGTAATGAAGATAAATTTATTGTGGCACATTCTTTAGATGCTAATTTTTAGCATCTAAAAATTAACTTGGATAATTATGTATCCGATTTCGAGGAGGTGTAGAAAGAAGATTGAATTTTTTTTGCGTTATTAAAAAAATGTTAATATTTTATATTGAGCTATTTTTTTTTTTTGATATTAAGTAATATCAAGATAACTTTGTTCATATTGTTTATACTATAACTCTTACAATTATAATTATAAGAAAATATCATGAAATTATATATTCAAAAGTATAATAATAATAGCTGAAGAACGGGAACATTCAAGAAAATTTATTTCGGATAATGATCTCGTGCATTAAGATATATTACGAACTTCTTGAAATTAATTATCCAAAGTAATCTCCGAAGTTAACAAAAGCTTCATCGTCAAAAGATAAATTAACCCTTCGTAAGTTTCTGAAAGTCTTATTTTAAAAAAAAAAAAAATTTGAAGAACTTTACAGAAAATTCGAGAATACACGAAATAACATGTAACATTTAGCAAACGATACGAACGTCTGATTAAATTCTGTTTCTTTAATCGTGCTCAAAAACATAACAACAAAATTAACATCATTGCCGAACGAATTGTTTTTGATCCACCAGTCGACAATTATTTTACAAAATCGCAGACGAATCGGGACGCTAATTATTTTCCCTGCTCGGCGTCGTTATTTTTATTCGGCGAATATCCGGGACGACGAACGGCTTAGAGAAACACCACGCTGTCCCGTATTGTGTCGGAGACACGGCCTGGGTCAATGAAGGTACAAAGGACAAGGCAGTTACTCTTTGAAGGTTGCCGACTAATTTAACGGTCGAACCTCGTTGAGATATACCTCGATCGATCATTAGGTGCAGAGAGCGGCGTTTGTTGCAAGAAAGAGAGAGAGAGAGAGAGAGAGAGAGAGAGAGTTCGTGGCTCGTTTGTGCAACAATGCACAATGCGGACCAACGTTCTGACCATCTCCCCTGGTCAGGGAGAGACGTTGCGTTTCCAGTGTAGTTTCAATTGCTTAGAAGCCCCTCCGTGGGATTTCAATGCACATCGGAAGCTTAGAAACTTGTTCCCGTTGGGACGCTACCCGTGACAGCGTCAATAATTAATTTCGAACATTGTTGCGTTCGAACGGTGACACTTCCGCTTTTAGACGAAGAACTTTCGACGCTCCCATTGTTTTTTATCTTCCTTTTTATATATATATATATTTTTTATTTTTTTATAATATATACAAAATTTTATATATATATATATTTTTTTTTTATATATATATTTTTTATTTTTTTATAATATATACAAAAAATGTTATTATAATTTATAATATATATAAAAAATATTATTATAATTTACAATATATATAAAAAATATTATTATAATTTACAATATATATAAAAAATATTATTATAATTTATAAAATATATATTTATATATTTATTTATTTATGTATATTTATATATTTATATATTTATTTATTTATTTATGTGTATTTATATATTTATTTATTTATTTATGTATATTTATATATTTATTTATTTATTTATGTATATT
>NW_025110490.1:0-12512 GCF_011392965.1 Frieseomelitta varia | reverse complement strand
AAAAAAAAAAAAAAAAAAAAAAAAAAAAAAAAACGTAAGCTCGCGCGAATAAATTTTACTCCTCGCTTTCGACCTGCGTTTTCTGTGTAGGAAAATATCATTTAAATAAAGTAGGGAACGTTTACTTTGTTGGGTCGCGAAGTGATTGATTTCTTCCATTAAGGGGATGGCCTCTTCGACGATGTATACAGGATTCTAAAAATGACTCCTACTCGCCTAGTAATTCTTGTCATTTGTAGTTCTATCACGATCGTATTTCCGCGTGCCAATTTCAAAAACGGCTGCTTTCGTGTTAAAGTAGAAGGTTAAAACAAAACTCTGCTGCAAAGTTGAGACAATGGGCTATCATTTTTCGAAAAAAAAAAAAAAAAAAACTCGCGACAGATTCGAAAAGAAAAGAAAGAGAAAAAGAAAAAGAAGAAAAAAAAATGAAAGATATAACGAAACGATCTTTTAACAGAGACGTGAAATAATATTCACGAGATAAATTGACGCGAAATGAGACAATTCGTTAAAAAAAAAATGAAAAAGAAGAAGAAAAAAAAATGAAAGTGCACACGATTATCTACGTTGGATTTCTTGCTGTTGGAAAAGCGAGACAGGCGATTAAATTCAACCAGACTTGAAAGTCCGGCTTTTTGTCGTAGATGATAATACGAACTACGTATCGATCGGACCATCCAGCCCAAGATTCGTGACGTAATAACACTGTGTGCGTCACGATTCAGGAATACGAGATATCCTGGTATCCGTCGGTAGTATAACTTCCAACGAAAAAGCTAAATATTCCCAGACCTGTGTTCTTTCCCCTCTCTTTCTCTCTTTTTTTCTTTTTTTTTTTTTTCAACTCATATCGCGAGAGATATTCACTCCATTTGCGTTTACTGTGTGTCATTCCGTGTATATCAGCAATGATTCATCGTCGTCTCGAACACGAGCTTGCCTACGGGTCAATATTGACTCGTAGAAAGTCCACCGAAGAATGGTATAGTAGCTGAGATAGCTCAGAGATCCAAAAACGTCCAATTCAATTATATAATCGTCACAAGGATATATCGCGTTTGAAAAAAATCTTTCAAGTCAGCTTGGTCAGACCTGGATCGAATAAGTTAATTAAAAACGTTTCAAATCATTAATTAGTCAGGTAGTTGATTTGAAGTTCGAAATTTCGATTTTTTTTTTATTTCATTTTTTCATGAAGAATTTTCACCGCATTCCTGATTTAGTTACTCGAATTTGTTAGACAAGCGGATGGATATCGGAATTTAATTCACGGCCGAGCGAATGTTTCGTGGAACGTTTGTTTTCCAAGCAATTAAACAACTGCGAGAGAGACGCGCGACGCGCCGCGAATGGTTAATCTCGCAACAATTTCGCCGTGCCGAGGATGTTTTTCTGCCCACGATCGTGTAAGCGGGGACCGATTTTGGGCGTGGAGACCGGGAAACGTGGGCGACGATTCAAGCCGGTTAGGGCGGCCAGACAAAAATAAACAGGCCATCTAATCTAGGGAAACTTTTCAGATACTCCTCTCTGGCACCGCCGGTTCCCGACATTCTTTCGCTAGAATATTTTTCGATAATCGGCTTTCATTAAAGGGACAATGGCTGCCCGATTACATCAGAAGGTTTCTCGTTCTATTTTATATCTAACCTCGTTTCGCCGCTGATTTTTCCGCCCAGTGACCGAGAATTCGTGCTGCCTAGGAATCTAGGGATCCCTAGGAATCTCTAGGGACTTGCGTTTCTACTTATTCATTTACTTACTTATTTACGATCCGCTTTTCATTCCTCTGGTAATGTCGGATGTCCACCGTGTAGAACTTAACCATTCACCGTCTACCTTCTACCGTCAGTCTAAATTTAAACCTAGGAACTGAAACATGGCATGCAAATAGAGAAACTTCCAACTTAATTTAATTTACGATCGTTACACCGAAATTCGGAGCGTTCGCGAAGCGACGGGAATAAAATAGGAACATAACCTTACAGCCAGTTTTGTGTGTGTGTGTGTGTGTGTGTGTGTGTGTGTGTGTTTTCAATCAATTCGTATTCGTGTATTTAATTTTGTCAGATTTAAATATATACGTGTGAAGGTCAGACAGGAGCAGGATACATTCTCCTTGAACGCGCTACCAGCTGCCATCTTGGTGGTAACGTTCTCGCGAACGTTCGTACGAAATCGTGGAACTTCGGTTTTTCTCTCGTGTGTGTGTCGGCGGCCTGTGTATGTATGTATGTGTGTCGTGTGCCAAGCTAGCACACGGATAACGCGCGATTCCTGCGTGTCGCAGACTCCGCGGCAGGGGGGGCGGTGGGGTTTCAGTTGTCCCTTTTGAACTGTCAGATGTCCCAGGAGATCGAAATTGCATTGAAAGTGCGACGAGTAGGTTAGACGTGCATTCGTGGTTAGGTAAGAGGGGCAAGGGAGAGACGAGGCTCGGTACATGCATGTATCGTTCGTCGGGCCACAAGAAGGGAAAGGGACACGAAAGTGATAAGCTTTCAGGTGCCGTGGACACCGGACTTCCGATCGTTTCTTTGAAATAGGATCGGGGGAACGTCAGAGCGGAATAATTTGATTAAAATGCCTGGGTACACGCGAGCGAACTCGCGTTCGGTATGTTGTATTCCGCTAACGTGTTTATTGCCGCTCGGAATCATCCCCTCTGACCGGCAAAATACATCCTCCGTCTTTTCAAGCAAAAAACGTTTGCTTTTCATATTCGAATCCATTTTTGACCTGAACCCCCTCCATCAAAAATTTGAATTGGACTTTGATTACCCTAGGTTAGAATTGGTTTGTGCTTACACACGATATTCGTTAGGTTAGAATTGGTTTAGACTCTGATGTGAGGTTAGGTTAGAATCAGTTTAGATTTACGAGCGGATCTGCCAAATTTTGACTCAGACATAAGTTTTTAGACGTTATTTTTCGATTCTGTTAGTCAAGTGCTTGATCTTTGAATTATATTTGGTTAGGTCTGAATTAGGTTAGGTTAGAATCGGTTTCAGTTTACCAGTGGATCTCCCAAATTTTGATTCACAATCGAACTTGATTCCCTTCCGTGGAATATTATTCGACTCGACATTTGCCGAGTAACGCCGAACTTCAAATTATATTTGGTTAGGTTTAGATTAAATTAGGTTAGGTTAGGTTAAGAATCGTTTTAAATTTACGAGCGGATTTCCCAAATTTTGACTCGTAAACTTGCTTTCTGCGAAATATTTTTCGACTCGACATTTGCCGAGTAACGCCGAACTTCGACTTATATTTGGTTACGTTTAGGTTAGGTTCGACCAGAGATTGTGATTTATTAGCCAATTTCTGAGCTATTGTTTCCGAGCTCTGCGTGTCGAACGTTACCAGAAAGTATCGGAATTTACACGCGTTCACATTTGCATGCAAAAACAACGACGAGTTGTCGGTCGGCCAAGCCTGTTAGATCCTACGATAGGAATTCTCTCTTGCACATTTAGCGACGCGCTACTCATGCGCAATCACAATGTTCACGATGCACGTACATTGAAAATCGCACATGTCCAACTGTTCGTTGGTATTCCTCCGAGGCGCATGCCCTTTCTACTACCGATATACTGCACGGTATGGTTACGTCCGCCTCTCTCTGCCTCGAACTCCTTTCAACGTTCTCCAAACGTGCTGCTCTTCCTTATCTCTCGCGCGTCAATATTTGCCGTGCATTTAAGTTGACGCACGCTGGCCACAACAGATTTTCCATATCATAATGTAACATACGTCAACGAAATAGGTAACGATCGAATTAGAATGAAAAATTCAGATCATTCCTTTCAATCTATTCAGTTACTGCTGGAATTACTGGATACTGGTTACTAGTTCACCTGCGTGTTGTATGTCGTATGTTGCACGCGTTACGTGAAACATTTTGAAATTAAATCATTGTCTAACCGGACACGACAATGTTACGAGATGTTGGTAAAATTTTGAAGCTGATCCACACGGATGTTACACGAGTTTGAAGTTACTGGAAAATGCGCGAACTTAACCTCTCGCGCTAGTAGCTGGTTCGCGGACCATAACGAGAGACCAAGTCGTATACAATAAATCGTTTTCTTTTTGAATTCATCGGCATATCAGTGGATAGAAATTACTAGGAAGTAATAAATTTATTATTTATTTCGCCTGGGTTATATTTCAATGAGAAAATATTACAATTTGGGCCAAATATTATCGACGCGCGTGGTACGTCATTCCAGCGCAAGAGGTTAACCTCTTGTGCCTAGTAGCTGGTTCGCGGACCATAACGAGTGACCAAGTCGTATACAATAAATCGTCTTCTTTTTTAATTCATCGGTACATCAGTGGATAAAAAATACTAAAAAGTAATAAATTTATTATTTGTTTCGCCTGGGTCATATTTCAATGTACTTAAAACTGAGAAAATATTGCAATTTTGGACCAAATATTCTCGACGTGTGTGTGACGTTCCAGCGCGTGATATCTAGTTAAAAGTTTCGAACATTCGAAATAAATTCTTATCCCCGATAACTGGAGAGAATCTGGCCTCGCTAATCCCCCTTTTGTATTCTTTTATTCTTAGATTCGATTATTCGCAGTACATAACTTATTATTCCGCAGTTGTGTGCGTGCGCGCGCGTGTGTATACGGAGCATCCACATAAATAAACACGGTGGAAGAATAGTGAAGGCATAATAGTATGAGCGTGGAGTCTATATATAATGCTCGGTCACGAGCGCGCGTGCCTTCGTCTACCGTTTCCATGAAGGCACCGCGTTCAGCGTGACGAATACTGATTATTAACTAACATCGCAACGTCGTTCTTACGCTCGCGCGTTCTATGAAGATCTCCTTTCAATTATGACGCCCGTTACGAGGAATCTGTTGTATTATTCTCATTCCGCAGTGAGTCACCGCATTCGCTATACCGTACGCACGGTACGAACTGTGTTTTTCATTTTATTTTTCCTCGCGTGATCCAAGTTTTCCCAAATGGCGAAAAATTCGCGAATTCGCCTCGTATCGTGCCGTTCTGAGCCAGATCGCGATTTAGTGGGAGGGACCAAGTTGGAATTGCTGTTATTTAATGGCGATGAATTCCACGAATTGTTGTTTCGCTGGCTGTCGCGTGACGACAGATCCTGTTTTTATTTTTTTGTGCTCTTCTCTCTTTTTTTTTCTCTCCTCTCGTCAGTACTGGTCAGTACTGAATTTATCATTGTTGCCGCTATCACAATATTCTTTTTTTTTTTTTTTTTTTTTTAAATCAAACAATATTTGACAGATCCAACATTATTTTTAATAATTTTAGTGGAAGATTTATCGAGTTTCAAAAAAAAAAGAAAAAAAAATCAGTTTTTATTATTCGTTTTAATAGCAAACGACAATTATTCGCGACACTCCAGGAAAAAGAGAGTGCGCTACATTTTGTTTATCGTGCCATACGAAAAAAGTTAAAACGTATATAGAAAGAGATAAGAGATTTTTCGCATACCGGAACGTTCGCCGTGAGCCGAGATTTCGTGACGTGGGCATTTTTGTGGAAATTGGCCCGATAATAAAAAGATTTACGCGACTCTTTTTATCTATAAAACGACGTTTTATTGCTTTACTTTTGTTTGCATTGACGTAATTCCGAGTATATATATATACACCGCCTCCGGGCGTTACTCTCCCTTTGTGTGATCCATAGTTTCAGGCGCGCTACGTTGCTCGAAATAATCGGGTCATCACCTGATCGTGCCACTTTATCAACAGAGAAAGCCCCCAGCATTCCGTACAAGATGCATCGCTATACCTGTAGTCACGTTACCCCACGCAGTTCGTAGGAATGTATCACGTTTTGAACGTTCAATCTTTCGCATAATAGTCTGAATCTTATATTACGCTCATTTCAACCGTGTTGTGAAAAATTTCACACAACTCGCTCGTGTGTCCATTCTGCTCAAGTGTACCTGACAAATTTCTAAATTTCCGGATTGTTCGGACACCTTGAACTCTCGCGCAAGTCGCGAGGGACTCGGATTCAGTCGAGTCGAGAATTCATCTCTCTCTAGGATTCTGACAAATGTCGAACTCGAAAAATCGCGGGGCCGGCGTTTCTTTTTTTTTTCCCCCAGGAAAAACCTCTGCTTCGGCAAATCGCGATGGAAGCAGCCACGTGACACAGAGGGGTCGGTCCAGATCAATAAATTCATTCAAGTCGCGCGGGGTTCAAACTACCTTGCTCTCCCCTCCCACCTCCCTCCATCACCGACATACACACACACACACACACACACACACACCAGCGCTCCCACGCCTCGCATCCCCGCGAAAGTATGAAATTCGAGTTGAATCTCGCTGTTCTGCTCCGATGCCAGACCTGGGTCGTCTGTGCGCGTGTAATCGGGTCCCACCTTCTCCTCCTTTTTCGCGTGTCCGCGTGTTCAAATATATCCGGAGTGTGTGGTGTTTCCCTCCCCGCCTCCTCCTCGTCTTTGCCCGTCGCTCGTGCTATTGACGTCACAATACGACGCCGTGTGGAGCATATTAGCGTCACGGAACGTTTACACGATACTTTACTTTCAGCCCGTTATCAATCCAACCTGGATTTACAGGTTTAGCCTGGGGCCTACCTACCTACCTAGGCCTCTGTATCTTGAAATCTCTGTCGGGAGATGCCTGTTATCGGTGCTTGATTGCGCGGAAGGTCTCTGCCGTCTCCTCTCTCCCCCCCTGACATCGTGCGCGGCACTACCGGTCGCCATTGAGATCCCTTGTGTCTGTAAATTTCTTTTTCTTTTCTTCTTCTTCTTTTTTTGGAGTTCGTGGCGTTTCTCTCCCGGAGAGTTTTCAGACGCGTGATTCGTCCACCCGTACCCCGATCGAGAGCGATAATCCACGATAGTCGTTGTCGAAGCTCCTCTCGTTGTCTCGTCCTGTCGACCTTGGGTTTATAAATACAGATTCGGTTCAGCGAATGAACGTGTGGCGCGGGGTGCACACGTCTCTCTCTGTGCAGTCTCGTCGTAAGTACGCTTTTCGATGTGATATCGTCGCCGAAAGAGTTCGGACGCAAGAAGACGACGCGTGCGTAAAGTAATCGAACGTATCGTGGAAACCTCTCTCTTGAACGTTGTTGCGCGTTTGCACGAGACTGAACTATCAAACAACCTTTTTACCATTTGAAAAAAAAGAGAATGTACAAAGAGATAATTGTAATGTAATGCGAGATTCAATTTTTCTTTTTTTTTTTTTTTTTTTTATTAATCCCTTGCGCTGACAACTGGTTCGCGGACCATAACGAGTGACCGAACCCGTATACAATAATTCGTCGTTTTCTGTTTCGTTTGAACTCGTCGGTACGATATCACCGGGTAGAAATTATTAAGAAGTAATAAGCTTATCATTTGTTTCGCCTGGGTTGTATTTAAATATACTTAAAGCTGAGAAAATTTTGGAACAAAAAAATTCTCAAATAATTCTCAAGAGGTTAAACCTCTCGCGCTAGTAGCTGGTTCGCGGACCATAACGAGTGACCAAGTCGTGTACAATAAATCGTCTTCTTTTTGAATTTATCGGTATATCACTGGATAGAAATTACCAAGAAGTAATAAATTTATTATTTGTCTTGCCTGGGTTATATTTCGATATACTTAAAACTGAGAAAATATTGCAATTTTGGGCCAAATACTATGGACGTGCTTGGCACGTCATTCCAGCTCAAGATATTAAACACACGTTCGTTGTAAATATCTTGTGTAAACATTTTCAGATCGATCTCACGACGTTAATGAAAAATTTCGTTGTCGTGTATTTCATAACGCGCGTTTGCCGAGCATACGTTAATTCAGGTTGAAAAAAAAAAAAAAAGAAAGAGGGGGAGATCTAATGATCAGATTCAGGCTCTCAGACATGGAAATTGAGTGGGATGACCTTAGCTAGCGAGTGAAGTGCAACAATTAAGCCGCGGTACACGCGAGATTTACAGCGCATAAGCATTTGTATGCATTTGTGCATTCGTATGCAATTTACTCGTGCGCGATACACGCGCGCACCGCCAAGTGCCATACAAACCATTCACTATTTTATACTCTCGTTACTCGCTGGTTTCCCACTGATGAGCCACGTGGAATATAAAATAAAAAAAGAAGAGAAGCATCCTTCTTTCAGTTGAACTGTAACGTGGGGGGGCCAATTTGATTTTTTCTAGGGAGGGTGCAATTCGAGAATGAGCTGTCGACAGTTAATTTTTTGCATTTCTTTAAATTAAAAAGAATTAACTCTCTAATTTAACTTTAACTTTATAATTTGTTTCTTTCATGAATCGTCACGTTCTTTGGAAGCTTGTTAATGGCCTTTTTGAGGCTTTCTCCGCGTCAGAATTTCACTTTTTTTTTCGACTAGTAAGAATCACGCGTCAGAGGAGTGCCAAAGAAGAGGTTGAGGATCACTGAACTATGCAGAATTTTTCCACCGTTCTTCGTATATTTTACGTCATCGAATTTCAATCGTATCGATGTTAATAACAGAGTTATGAAAAATATTGTCGATATCGGGGAGACACGATCGATTTTCGTTTCAGCTGTCAACTAAAATTTATTATGTCGCCGTTTTTTCATCTTATTTTGAGTCTAATGATTTCCAACGTGTAAACGTTTCACTTTTCTTCTTTCGACGTATCGTGCCATTTTCTAGAAACATTCGAACACTTTCGTAGCCTGTCGCTGTTGCCGATATTGTTAATAAAGGTAAAATTATATAATATTTTCGTTGAAGACGATAACACGACAACGATAATGTTATGTAGGTTAATTTCAGTTCGAGTCGATTGTGTTTGCCATCGGTAGATACACATCGATCAGATAACGGTATCGATACACGTCGGCTCGTTAGATTTTCGACTGATCAGCGTTATCTGTCATTAACATACTTTCGCAATTCAGAGATTTCGTAATCGCGAACATACATCATACATATATACATGCATACATACATACATATATATATATATATATATATATATATATATATATATATATATATATATATATTTATTTATTTATCTGTATGTATATGTATACCATCTGTTTCACGAATCATTCAATAGATTTGCATTTTTTTTCTTTCCCATTTTTTTATTTTATTTAATTTTTTTTTTTTTTCTTGTTTCGAGAACGGTTATCTTTGAAATCGTGACGTAAATTGAATCAACGAGGTAAATAAGATAAGGAAATTAGACGAGAAACGGGAATCGAGATTTCTTTTCCTCGCACGTGTTATCTCTCTCCTTCTCTCTCTAGTTTATAACTGTCGTGTCTCGTTTGACCTCGGTCCAGTCACTCCGAATCAAATAAATCTTTTCGCCTTTTTTTTTTTCTTCAATGGAAAAATGAATGACGGAGTGCTAATTAAATGTATCTAGTGTACAATCTCCCTTTTCGTCCGTTTCGGGAATTTATTAATTTCAATCACGCTCAACCCGACTCTTGCCCAGGTAGAAAATTTGCCACGTTAATTTTAATCTCTTGCCCGAGCGAAATTGTTCACCTCCTTATCGAGACGCGTCGCAATTGCTGGAACGATTCAGCGACCGTTCGTAGGAAATAGGGCGGTAAATACACGCGGACTAACTGGGAAACTCGATAACTAACGAAGATACAATCGGCAAACGTGCGCGATCCGTGGCCCTTGGAGAAAGAGACTGAGGAGGAGCTAACGGTGAATTCTTTAAAGGGAAAATCCAGAAATAAGACCGGGATAGCTAGCACACACACAGTGAAGCAGAGACCTCCTCGGGCTGTAGAGGCAACAGTATAGCTCGAACACGTGAAACACACTAAATATATATATATATATATATATGCGGGTCATCCGTGCGGCAAGTTTTGCGTCGAAATAGAGCAATTTTATCCGATTCAGTGAAAACTAATCCCGTGAGGCATTATAATTAGAAGCCGAGGGGTTATTGTTGGATTCCCCGGGATTATTGATGGATCGATCTCTCCCCCCCTGTTAACGTTTCATTGACTATATCGATGCAGTTCGTGGTGCACGATATATGTGGGGAGGGGAGCAGGGTAGTTGAGAAGAAGAAAGAAATTTTTATATATCAAAAAAAGTGCATCTTTCTCTCTCTCTCTCTCTCTTTTCTCCGGATAATCCGGTGTGTCGTTCACCGTTGGATCGAGGAGAACGATGGTGGTAATTTATTATGCGAAGGTTGGTACCACGCGCGCGCGCGCGCGCGCGCTCGCCTCCCTGACAAGGGTAGAGCGTGAAATTAAATGTAAAACGACGTTGCCCAGAAAATAAGGGCAGTTTGCCACCTTTTACGCTTAGGTAGTAGGCAGTAGTTAGTCTTCCTATCAAATCAGCTTCTAATTAAGGAAGCCCTCCCCTGGTCTCAACAACTCCTCTGCACGCATCGAATGCCTCTATATAACGCCTGGCGAGGCTACGGGAGAAAGAGAACGAGAGAGATTACGCGATTTCTCCTGCCGGACTTTGCTTCATTAGCACTCGGGTGCGAGCGCGAGGAGAGAGAGAGATTTTTTTATATCGCTTCAGAAAAATCGCTGGAACATAAAATTGGAACAGTGAAACGGAGGCAAACCGCTCTGAGTCGCAGTGGCTGAAGAACATACGTCTTTCTAGATCGGTGATGTAAGTTTGCGCGTTGTTAAAAGTCGTCAGTGTGTGCGAACGATAAATTAAAAAGAAAAAAAAGAAGGTTACAATTTTTTCAGACTGATCACGACTCGCGAAAAACGTTCCTTCCTCCTTTAACTACTTTTCCGCTGGCGACTGATTGCGGACCATAACGAGTGGCCGATAACCGTATACAACAATTCGTCGCTTCCCTTTCGAACTCTCCTCGTCGGTGTGGTAATCGCCGGATAGAAATTATTATTGAGAAGTAATAAATTTATTATTTGGCCGAGTTACACTTGAAGCATACTTAAAACTGAGGAAATATGGCAATTTTCGGAGAAAGAATTCGGCGTTTGAATCTGTTTGAAAATAATATCACATAATATGACCCTTCTTCTCTGTCGAGCGATTAAAAAAGGAATTTCGAGAGTTTCCGATATAACAAGAATTTCTCTCTTTCTCTCTCTCTCTCTCTCTCTCTCTCCCGATTCGAGAGCTAAAACGTGTGTAAACAATGGAAGAGGGAATCCGCGTGAAAATACGAAAATAGTTGGAATTGGATGGCTAAAAGAATTCCGTTTCCTCTCTCTTTAGCAACTCTCTCTCTCTCTCTGTCTCTCTCCTCTTCTCCTCGTGCTTTGCCGCTCTGTTTGCCCTGCATCGACTCCGGGGCTCTTCAGCTCAATCAACAATATCGACACGTACTCTCGAAATATAGAGCACAGAGAAAATATATCTTCCCTCCGCACCGGGGCGAGCGGCGGAGGGGGAAATGGCTTCTGACCGGTTGAAACAATTCTTTTTTAAGTTAAACGACACTTTTTTAAATGCGAGTGATTATTGGGGTAGAAAGAAAGAAAGAAAAGCGACGGTGGTGAGGGGGGAGGAGGCGTCCATTGCCAGGAACGAGGCGATAAAACCGCCGTTGATTTCTCTGCGAATGGAAAAAAATGTATCGGGGCAATTATTGCTCCTCGTTCGTCGAGTATCGGTATTACGTTATCCCGTAACGACGCTCGTTACGTTTTATCATACAAAATTGATTACACGCAGTCGTCGAGGTAGTGCTTTTAGTCGAACACGCGTAATGTGAATTTTATATAAAAGAAAAAAAAAAACGAGGGACTACTTGCCTACGTAGTTTTCAAGATTTCAACATTTATATAATACATTGGAATACATCTTGAAAATCTTGAAAAACCATATGAATAATGTAATATGCAATATATGCAATACAATACAATATATAATACAATGTAATATATAATGCAATATAATATACAGTGTTACATATAATATACTATTATAATACTATTGTAAATACTATTATAATATACTATTATACTATTATATACTATAATATACTATTATATGTATAATAATAGATGTAATAAATAATACAGTATAATATACAATAGTACATATAATATTCTATTATATGCAATATGTATAATAATGGATATAATAAATAATACAGTATAATATACAATAGTATATATAATATTCTATTATATGCAATATGTATAATAATGGATATAATAAATAATATTAATACAGTATAATATACAATAGTACATATAATATTCTATTATATGCAATATGTATAATAATGGATATAATAAATAATATTAATACAGTATAATATACAATAGTACATATAATATTCTATTATATGCAATATGTATAACAATAGATATAACACAATACAATATACAATATTACACATAATATACTGTTACAATATGTATAATATACAGTATTACATTATACAATATACTATTATATGCAATGTGTATAATAATAGAGTTATATATATTGCACATGTTTGTACAAAGTCTGTATTGTATATTATAATTTTATTCTTTTTCTTTTTTTTTTTT
>NW_025110489.1:98918-110030 GCF_011392965.1 Frieseomelitta varia | reverse complement strand
CAAAAAAAAAAAAAAAAAAAGAAAAATATCCAATAGGCATGCTGCTTGAATTCACGCTGAGTGGGAATTAGCTTACCGGCATTCCTCTACCGTCTTTGAGGGTAAGCACACGCAACACGCTTCCTGCAACTATTTCAATCGATACACCGCCGCCGCACTCGAGTGAAAATCTTGTGGAAAGTTCGTTTCCGCTCGAAATCGTACACGGCCGTGCACGATTGCTCGTTCGCACGGGTTCTCCGGCGAGCTCGCAACCAAAGCGAAACGTATACGTATATATGTATATATATATGTATGTATTTCTGTCGGATATACAGAACACTGCTTTTCCTTTTTTGTTTCGTTTTACGCGAGTACGAAAAGGTTATCTCGTATTTCGTGATATTTGGTTTCCTTCTCTCCCCTCCCTTTTTGAAACGCGCGGGTATTTCGTTTTTGCTCTACACCTTGGCTTAGTTTCTCCCTTTTCCCTATTCCGAGTTTCGGTTCTTACTCTCAATTTTTGTTCTTCGCAATTTCTTTACTCCCTTAGTCAGATTTCGCTGTGTATTAGGTTAATTGGGAAGTTCTGTTTTTTTTTTTTTTTTTTTTTTTTTTTTTTTTTTTTTTTTTTTTTTTTTTTGTTATTTTAGTGTTAAATATATATTTCAGATGAGAGAATTAAAAAATACAGCCAACTAATTTTTTTCTGGATCTTAGCTCGCGTAGGAATTTGAAAATTTTAAATAAAAATATTAGTTTAGCATCAAACTAGTGATTTGGTATCAATGAAATTGTTTTCAATATACATTTTTAAATATCTAGCTTAATTAGAAAATTTTGTGTCTTGCTATTTTTTTTTTTTATAAATAATAATACTATTTTAATATTAAAGCTTACTAAATGAATTAACTGAATTAATTGAAAAGATCATCAACAAATATAAGCTTGTTTAAAATTATTTTAACTTGATTTAGGAACTCATCACAAGCTCTAAAGATCTACCTTTATTATTTGAGAGTTGAAATGTTAGATCAAATGATAGATCTTGCTATGAATAAACTGGGGGCAAAATTATTGTCGTAAACTATGGAAAAAGTTGCGAAAATGTTCCTGTAGCCTTTGGGATGAGAAAAAAAAATAAAATAAAAATAAACGTTTATTTTTAACGTAGAAAGAAAACTGATAACAAGAATGGATATAAAATTAGAAACACGATGCATCGTATTACGTTGCGTTAAAAGTTTATTATTAAAATTTCATTATACTGTATCCTATATTCTTAATTTTATTAAACTGTAGTATTCAATTAAAAATAATTATTTTAATTCAATTAAAAACTGGTATCATTCGTCTACTGAATATTATTTATTTGTGTTTTCTAATTAACTACGTATAATTTTAATAATTATTAGTTGTAGAAATTCTTTATGAATATATTTATAATAGCTAGTATCTTGTAATAATTTAATAATATGAAATTGATGTTACTAATGATTCAATTATTCATTTGAAATTCTAGGATAGGCTTTATAATTTCAAGATATATATATATAAATAATAAAATATAATAGATCGAGCAATATAATAGATTATTAATGATTTACTGTTGAAATCATAGGTTAGGTTTTGTAATTTTAAAATATAAATAATAAAATATCAGTTTTGAAATGCAACAAATAACTTATATGACAAGTTTTATTTACTGTTGAAATTATAGGTTAGGTTTTATAATTTTGAAACAATAAAATATAAATCCAAATGTAATTCACGAATCGATAGGTTATAAATGACACATGGTCGGTTAGGTTAGGTTCTACAATTTTAAAATGTAGATAATAAAATAATAAAATGTGATCAGTCAATCAATGTAGATTATTAATGGCTCATAGGTTGGGAATTATAGGTTAGGTTTCACAATTTTTAAATATTATAATAACATTATTACTACAATAATATTAAAATATCAAAAATTATAATAACATTATTGTTATTACAATATTATAAATATTAACATAACAAATCTTATATTTTATTAACATATGAAACACATAAATATCGTAAAATATGCTATATTTCAGTATATTTTAAAATATACTATATTTTACAATTCAGTATATTTTAAAATGTACTATATCGTAAAATATACTATATTTCAGATTTAATATCAAGGATTAATTAATCAAACAAATCCAATTTCTGTGCTCTCAAAAGACAGAACTTCCGAGCCAACCTAAATACTTGTAATTTCGATTTCATTGAATCGCTTTCAAGCAAGGATACGCCTTTAATGCTACGTAGCGCATATGCACATGGTAAATAACTGCAAGTACATAGTTGGTTTTTGTGGAATCGCCAGTCTGGCGGTAATTACAAGATCCGACTGAAAGCAGGGAATTAACATTCCGCGGGTTCGCTTTGGTTGGAAAGCTTATTTTTAACACTAGAACTACCGACGACCAAAGCATAAATGTTTCATCAGGAACATTAACATAAGAAAGGATGGAAGAGCTTCAGGATGCAATGAATTACGCAAGCTTCAAGAAGAGTCATTTCTGAAATAAATTTCTAAAATACCATCGTTTCATAACATATGAAATTCCCAAACTTTCCCAATCTGTTACAGAATTTATAAAAATTCTAAGTTGGTCATTTCAATCGTAAAAATTATTAGAATAAAGCAAAATGAAAATATTATTAAAATAAAATAAAATAAAAATATTGTTAAAATAAAATAAAATAAAATAAAGTAAAATAAAATAAAAATATTATCAAAATAAAATAAAATAAAAATGTTGTTAAAATAAAATAAAATAAAATAAAAATATTATTAAAATAAAATAAAATAAAAATATTATTAAAATAAAATAAAAGTAAAATAAAATAAAAATATTATTAAAATAAAATAAAATAAAATAAAATAAAAATATTATTAAAATAAAATAAAAAAAGATAAAAAAAAATAGAACAGCTTGTTGTAATATGATAAACTACGCAAGCTTTCGCACATATGTTTTACGAAGAATCATTTAAATCTCTAAAATACACCGTTTTATAACTTATACAATTCCGAATTGGTCATTTTGAACTAATTTCGATAGTTCTAGCGTTGATCTATAATCCCTGATTGATCGAACATTGGCGACGAGAGCTCATTTTACATTACGTTCATCTTACGTTCATTTGTAATAAAACTTTCGAGGAGTTGGCGTGCAAGAATCTAGAATCCGTCTCGGGCGCGTAAAGGATGGAATTCTATATCGCCTGTATATCGCGAAATATTTCTGGACTCTGGCAACGCGAAAGTTCTCGAAATAAACGTCTACGTACGCGAAGGACTCGGAATAAAATGGTAGAGGACGATTTGAAATGGATATTGGGATAAATTTGGAATTCGAATGAAAAGGGGAGGGGGGGGGGGGAGAACAGAATTCATTCTTCAACTCTTTGCAGTACGACTCTCTACGTACATAGGTAGTACGTTCAATATTTTATCATGAACCGGTTATATTTAATCCATTGTGTGCTACGTAGAATTACTGAACGAAGAGCGTATATAATAAATTACGAATCTGTAACTAGACTCTTTGATAAATTGTAAATTGCTATCCTCGTCGAGACTCTAATGAATAAACTGGTTATAGATTGATATGTTGAATTCTGAAATGCTGTAAATTCTATTTGATTCTGGTTGTGAATTTTATTTTCACAAAATAACAACGTGTTCTAGATTCTCATTGAATTAGAAGAGGGCTTCGAAAATGAACTTGGCATTCTACGGTAGGCATAATACGCGTGATTAGTCGAGGAAGGAAGATTAAAATTAATTCTTCAATCACTTGCAGCGTGGGCTGCATTCAGTGCTTTCACTATAACTGGTATTCGTATACCTGTGTCAGTATATTAAATTCGAAGCTCTGCAAATTCACTTTATAATCCGTTTTTGGGTATAAATTTTCATGAATAACGATACTCCTATTGAATTAAAGGGTTAGTAAAATAGTATAATATACTTATACTAAATATATATTAATATATATTTACTATATAGTATAGTATAATAGAGTAGTTTAGTAGTATATAGTATTGTATAGTATAGTATAGTATAGTATTGTATAGTATAGTACAGTACAGTACAGTACAGTACAGTACAGTACAGTGCAGTATAGTATAGTAGTTTAGTAGTATATAGTATTGTATAGTATAGTATAGTGCAGTAGTTTAGTAGTATACAGTATTGTATAGTATAGTATAGTAGTTTAGTAGTATACAGTATTGTATAGTATAGTACAGTAGTTCAGTAGTATACAGTATCGTATAGTATAGTACAGTAGTTCAGTAGTATACAGTATCGTATAGTATAGTAGTTTAGTAGTATATAGTATATATAGTATAGTATAGTATAGTATCGTATAGTATAGTAGTTTATAGTATAGTAATATTATATACTAAATATATATTAATATACAATATACTTATATATTAATATGTACATACGTATATATATATATATTCCTTTATAACATTATATATCGTAATTAAATTTACACGGTGTATTATAACTTTTG
Source organism: Frieseomelitta varia (assembly GCF_011392965.1). Taxonomy (NCBI): domain Eukaryota; kingdom Metazoa; phylum Arthropoda; class Insecta; order Hymenoptera; family Apidae; genus Frieseomelitta; species Frieseomelitta varia. Next base: position 105,483 of record NW_025110489.1, on the reverse strand, counting down.
TTATTTTTATGGGATGATGAAGGAATTGTATTAGTAGATTAAAAGTGCAGTGTGGTTTCAAGACGTAAGTGACTTTTGCTTAACCCTAACACCTCCGCAATATCCTCTTAGCATCTTATGAACTCTTCGATCTTTCACGTAATATCGTGAAAGCATGTTGCCCTCCACACCAACATGTCTTTTTAAAAATATAAAATACGCAATGATCGATTATAAAATAAAACACCCTGCGCATAAATAGCTGTGTAATGATTTATTAAAGTTATAATCACTACTGAATAATAATAATAATAATAATAATAAAAAAATTCTTTGCACATTTTTCTGAGAACCAAGAATATTATAATTGTAACATTTCAATACTGTTAATAAAAAATTTCAGTATTACAAAAGAATGAATATTTATTCGTTTGAACAATCTGTTGCTTCCTTTGAAATTTTAACACGAATTATGTACGAATTAATATAGATTTAAATTCAATCTACGTTCTTTTTGCATAAGGCATCAGTTAAATTCATTGAAACAAACGAAATATGTTAAACGCAATTTCGTTAAATTACACATAGTAATTGTAGACAGTTTTGTAAAACTGTTCAGTTTGCAAAATTGGGATTGCAGACAAATTTATTACAAAAATTTAAGTTATTCAATTCTATATCGTACTTTACCCTAGAGATCAGTAATAAAATTAAGTTAAATAAAAAATTCGGGGAAACATGAATTTTCATATCTTCGAGTATTCAACTTCCAATTAAGGTACGGCTTTTCAGAATTGTGTTTTGAATAACGTTTTATCTCCCCTTGTAGACGTAAATGCCTTCGTTTCACCATTATCAATGTGAATGTTATTATTCACTCTATCGCAAAAAAGTATCCTCGACGAGAAATCGTCGATATTTCGAATTGTCGTAACAAGGAAAATCGTGCGATAAATTTCAAGGAGAGACTTCGACCTGTGAATTGAATTTAGTTGCGAAGGGGATCAGATGTTCGTAAGAGGTTGCAAAAATTTGCAAAATTTTGCGAGAGAAAACGATGTGAGAATGTCTCAGAAAGAAACGAGCTGGATTTTTTTTCTCAACGAGAGTTTAACGACCGATCGACAATTTATCACGATGCTATTGAAAAAGTTATGTTTCGTAAAATTGATTTACAATGGCGGCCGTATTTCGAAGAATTTCGTTTGTCACATTTAGATTGTTACAATTTCGTAACAATAAGTCACAATAAGAAGAATGAATCTGGGAATTTTCACTTTCAATTTGTTGAATTCGTTTCTCATAAAAATGTTTTTGGCATCGTGTGGTAAATGGTCGAGACATTGAAAAATTTTCTGACTTTAAATAGTGAAAAGAAAAATTGATTATGTAATTCAGACATCGCCTGATGTTTCTTATAAAAGAAAACAGGGTTAAAATTATCCATTTTCATCCAGCTTTCAAGGTTACGTATCCTCTTAATATAAAAAAAAAAAAAAAAAGAAAAAAAGAATAGTGCGTCTTGCATCACGTTATGGATCATTAAAACGATTGCACGATATGTATGGAATGCCTGATTAACGATAAGCGAACGTAAATATCCTTGTTCAGCTTCTTTTCACGCTGTATTAAAAACATTCGTATCACGAATTCCTTGACAGTGATAGCATTGTTACTTAGCTTTACTATTCTTTATCTTATCAACGAAACTGATAGACTTATTTTAATATTTCATATAAAATATAAAATACAAAATATATATATATAAATAAAATAAAATAAAATATACTTTAATATGTCATATAAAATATAAAAGTATAAAAATAAAGAATATATATATGTAAATAAAATAAAATATATTTTAATATTTCATACAAAATATAAAATAAAATATATATATATATAAATAAAGTAAAATATATTTTTACATTTCATATAAAATATAAAATAAAATATATATATATAAATAAAATAAAATATATTTTAACATTGCATATAAAATAAAAAATATATATATAAATAAAATAAAATATATTTTAACATTTCATATAAAATATAAAATAAAAAATATATATATATAAATAAAGTAAAATATATTTTATATTTTTTTATATTTTAATATTTCATATAAAATATAAAATAAAAAATATATATATAAATAAAATAAAATATATTTTAACATTTCATATAAAATATAAAATAAAAAAAATATATATATAAATAAAGTAAAATATATTTTAATATTTCATATAAAATATAAAATAAAATAAAAATATGACAAGATCTTAAATTTTATATATTTGATCGCTCTGTTATTAATAAAACGTGATAATAAAATATCAAAAAATTTCGCATAACGCGTGTAATACATTAATAAAAATTTTATTCAAAAGCTTTTAATTTTATTCCGTGACAAATGTTCGAATACTTTCGCGAGCCGTTGTTATATATATATATATATATATATATATATATATATGTATCAATTTTGAGCACAGTTAGAAAAATAGAAACTATAAATAAAATGCTCAGTGACGATCTGAGTGTGTAATACTGAAATAGAATCGCGCAATTTATAAAACGTAGATGTGCATGATTTCAAGTCATATGCCTAACATCGTCAGCAAATGACGATAAATAGGACAAAATATTTTTAAATCAAACTAATTGTAAGTGGTTTTCCTTGTAATTCGCCGAAGATTATGGATAATTTCACTTTTAAGCAAAAACAAATTATTTAACTCGTTGTCAATGACACGATAAATATTATAGTATCAATGAATATGTAATATACAAATGAATGTATCATAATTACAAATGAATACGACAATTTGACAAATTTACAATATTCTTTTATGAAATTAATAAATGTAATTCATATATAATATTATATGTTAATAATTGTATTATAAAATATGCAATTAAACAATCAATTTAATTGCATACTTTGTATCTAATTATTTATTATTTACATATTATACTGAATTACTATACATATATAATTATATTAGAACGAATTCACGTATAATTTAAAAAATTTCATCACCCAGTAACGGTGATTATTAATCACACATAAATATTGAATACCAAAAATAAAACAAAAGTACAGAAAATAAAAAGCAAAACCAAAGTATAGAAAATAAGAAATAAAACAAAAGTATAGAAAATAAGAAATGAAACAAAAGTATAGAAAATAAAAAATAAAACAAAAGTATAGAAAATAAAAAGCAAAACAAAAGTATAGAAAATAAAAAGTAAAATAAAAGTATAGAAAATAAGAAATAAAACAAAAGTACAGAAAATAAGAAATAAAACAAAAGTGTAGAAAATAAGAAATAAAACAAAAGTGTAGAAAAGAAATAAAACAAAAGTGTAGAAAATAAGAAACAAAACAAAAGTATAGAAAATAAGAAACAAAACAAAAGAATAGAAAATAAGAAATAAGTATAGAGAGTATAGAAAATAAAAAGTAAAAGTACGAAAGTATAGAAATCTGGAACCATCCGCCAATGTAAACATCCAGCTGCGACTCATCATAACTCACGAAAATTCTACATCCTGTTAAAACGGACGAGAATTCGCGACACAACCTTCGAATTTAATATACCATGAAACATACACGCAGCAATACCGATGTGCAGTAATAAAAAATGTCTCTATACACCCACAAAAACCACTTGACTTGATCGAATGCGCTTTACCTGGGAAGCGGAAGTTGAGGGAACGTTCGACACGTTTGAGGAGAGCCATCGCGTTTAACTTTTCGTCGCGGGCCATCGAGCTCCGGCGGTACACGAGGGGGTGGGTTAGGCAACGAAACCGAGCGTGGAGAAGGCGAGATGATCCCTCGCGGTCCCTCCCGGAACGAGAAAGTCGGACCCGAAACGGAGAAGGGTGAAGGGGGATTGTTCGTTTTCTCGGTGTGGCCGCGGCTCGCTTCCGCTGCTCGACGCAAACGAGAATAGACTGCGGCCGCGTCTCGTCGAAAATAGCCGGCGCGGGGCCGTAAATTTCGATGTCGTGCGCGCGAGTGTCGTAAGCAGCGACGTTAAACCGGGAAAGTGGGTGACTTACAGGCATCGCTCAGGGTCAAGAGTAAACGAAGACGGTACTGGGTTAGGCGAGTGAGTGTCCGAACGATGACTAACGCCGGCGACACGGCGTGTGTTTTAGAAACCGACGACGAAAATTTGGGATACGCTATAAAGCCATCGATATTCACAACGCACGTTCTTAGTACATTCATGCTCAAAAGTCTTAGGACACTTATATTTTTAATATCCAATATTTATTGTGTATCGTGTACGGAGATTTTGCAATGCAAAATATGATACACTACATTGATATATTATTGTATCTTTATCGTATAAAGTGTGTTTCACACTTGTTGCATTCAATTATATTGTAGGTATTGTATGTAATTTTAATTCATAATTAAATGAGAATGCATGCATTTAATTATATGCGTTTAATTTATATATTAATACTAAATAAAGATATATTAATACTATACTGTAGTTGTACTATACTACATTTTATAAAATACTGTTCTATACCATACTGTAAAAAATACTGTACTATACTATATTATACTATATACTGTATGTACTATACTATACTATACTATACTACATTATACTGTATAAAATGCTGTAGTGTACTATACTATATTATACTATATTATACTGTATAAAATACTGTAGTGTACTATACTATACTATACTATATTATACTGTATAAAATACCGTAGTGTACTATACTATACTGTATAAAATATACTGTAGTGTACTATACTATACTGTATGGTACTACACCATACTGTACAAAATATACTGTATTGTACTATACCATACTGTATAAAATATACTGTATTCTACTATACTATACTGTATAAAATATAACTATACTATATAAAACTACTTATATAAAATATTATACTGTATTGTAAAATACTATACAATACTATATTAATAAAATTACTCTATACTATATATTAATAAAACTCTATACTATATAGCACTGTATTAATAAAACTCTATATTATGCTATATTAATAAAATACTATATTATACTATACTACACTATACTATATTAATAAAATACTATACCATGCTATACTATATTATACTATATTAATAAAATACTATACTATACTATACTATACTATATTAATAAAAACGTCGATACTATACTATACTATACTATATTAATAATACACGATACAATTGTTCTCAACGTCCGGCTCTCAAATTAAATCTTCCTTCAATTGAGCGTCATTCTTCACAAAACTAATCGACACCGAAATTATTACTATTAGCTGGCTAACACAGTGAGATCATCTCTCTTATTGTCAGTTTTGTTTTTTTTTCATCGCAGATAGGCATAAATACGTGATTCAAGCAGCATGGCAGTCAGGAGTGTGCACACGTTGAAGGTGACCAATTAATATTTGCTTTAGCGACGAAGGCTCTTATTGGCCTACTCAATGTTGCTCGATTTACAGGTTTAAATAGATTGAACTTCGTCGCGAGTTATTGAAACTCCTACGCTCGACCTTCGGAATTTTCAGCGAGGCGAAATATCGTTTTGGTTTCACGGTGATTCAGATGTTTCAGTGATTCAGAGTTCAACTGGGAGATAATAAATAGGAACACGTTAACACGAATTACGAAATTTATTCAATAATCATATAATATTTAAAATTATATATTTTTGTTTCAGGAACTATTTCATAATAAGATAACAAACAATAATTTAGAATTATAATTCTTTTAGTTTCAGATACAGCGATATTACTTTGCATAATAAATAAAATTAAAAATTTAAACAAGTAAAATAAAATATAAGAGGAAGAAACAGAAAGTAATTGGTAATATAGGACACTACATTCCTATTGTTGCAAAATTAAAATGCTTTGGTTAAGAAACCGTTAAGCTCTTTGAGCTCTATCTGTATATTTCTGCAATGAAATAAATAATTCCATATTTAACGTATTCTCTAATAAAATGGGTAATGAGAATTAACAAAAAAAAAAAAAAAAATCTACTCCTTGAGCTCTGTCTACATATTTCTTCATCGACAAATCAAACGTTTCAACATTTATTTTCAACATCCTCTAATAAAATATACAATAATAGTCAAATTAAAATTAAAACAAGCTGCTTTAATTAAAAGAAAAACACTGCTCTTTGAGCTTTATAGTTTCTTCAGTAAAATAAATAATTTAACACGTTCTCCAATAAGATAAATAATAAAAATTCATGTTTAAGTAGTATGTATATCTACGTGTTTCCAGTTATTGCACACTGGTTGGTTTAGGCGAGTGCAACAAAAGTCAAATTAAAATTAAAACAAGCCGCTTCAATTAAAAGAAAAAAACTGCTCTTTGAGATTTATAGTTTCTTCAGTAAATTAAATAATTTGACACGTTCTCCAATAGGATAAGTAATAAAAATTAATAGTTAAGTATTATGTATTTCTACGTGTTTCCAGTTATTGCACATTGAAAAAGAAAACAACTCGTTTCAGGGGAAGGTATAAGAAAGAAGAAAAAAAAAGAGGAGAAAACACTTGGTTGGTTTAGGCG
>NW_025110489.1:57529-98910 GCF_011392965.1 Frieseomelitta varia | reverse complement strand
AAAAGTCAAATTAAAATTAAAACAAGCCGCTTCAATTAAAAGAAAAAACTGCTCTTTAAGCTTTATAGCTTCTTCAGTAAATTAAATAATTTGACACGTTCTCCAATAAGATAAATAATAAAAATTAATAGTTAAGTATTATGTATATCTACGTGTTTCCAGTTATTGCACATTGAAAAAAAGAAAACAACTCGTTTCAGGAGAAGGTATGACAAAGAAGAAAAAAAAGAGGAGAAAACATTTGGTTGGTTTAGGCGAGTGCACGAAAAGTCAAATTAAAATTAAAACAAGCCGCTTCAATTAAAAGAAAAAACTGCTCTTTAAGCTTTATAGCTTCTTCAGTAAATTAAATAATTTGACACGTTCTCCAATAAGATAAATAATAAAAATTAATAGTTAAGTATTATGTATTTCCAGTTATTGCACATGGAAAATAGAAAATAACTCGTTTCAGGGGAAGGTATATGAAAGAAAAAAAAAAAAAAAAAGAGGAGAAAACACTTGGTTGGTTTAGGCGAGTGCACGCGGCCTGCGGGAAGTCCTTCGGATCGTTAAAGAGAAGCAGGAGAAAACGAACTGACCCGGAAGCTGCTGGCGCATCAAAGCAGACGGAAGTGGTTGAGAGTAATTTGCAAGAAAGCACCAAGTCGAATTGCACCGTAAAGGCCGGGCTCGTTGCAGGTGTACCTTTACCTTGCCGGTATCGACTTTCGTCCGAGGCTGAAGTAACGCACGCGATCATCAGTTCTTACAAGATTTCGCTTTGCCTCGTGCACCATGTTACTGACACCGAGCCATGAAAAACCAATTCGCGGTCCACAGGAAAATTACGTATACACGTGAGATACGAACTAATTGCTTTTCAGATCCTTCCCCCCTCGTTACTGCATCTCTTCATTTTCATTTTAATGTGTGCGCACGGTATGTATTGTATAAATGCTCGTGAAAGTATGCGAATAGCTGTAGAAATTGCTTGAACATATTATATTCGTAAAATTGATTTGTAATTTAATATTATATTTAATATTTAATATTATTTTATAGTTAATATAAAATATATTTATATTATATATATAATTATATAATAAAACACTATATAATAAAAATTCATATTATTATACAGTGTTTATATAATATATATAAATATTTATATATATTATTTTATATTTAATATAATAACACGTGAATATTACTTATATATATATACATATATATAATGTTACACAATATTAACCAAAGTTAATAAATGTCACATATATAGAATACTTAATAGGAATTGTTCTAAAACGATGTACACTATACAAACGGGATTAATAATATTGTTCAACGTTTCAACTTGAAATATACTAATAAGGTGACTTTTAATATAAATAAATACGTAATGTTTTAGATATTTGTTAATAATGAATTAGAATATTTGTTAGGATATTTCTTGTCTTTTTCTTTTTTTAAATTCTCATCACACGAGCACCTTTAACTTTACAATCGGAAATTGCTTATCAGAAAAAGACCACAACTGATTACGATTTTTCGGATTGCAGTGACCTTGGTTTAACGACGAACAGTGCCAGTACAATTGCACGATAATAAAATAATACGGGAACAATAACAAAGTAACAAGTAAATATTTTCACTGGCAAAAGTATTATCAGAGAAAAATATAGACGTAAGGATCCTGATAATAAAAATATTATCAGAGTATATTGCAATTCCTTCAATTTAATTTCTTTTAATCTCTTTCATCTATTAACATAACAATTATGAGTCACATAATTTTAAATAATCTTATTAATTCTATTTTTCATTTAGAATTATTTAAGCACGGGCCGATTCTTTTACAGAATTAATTTTCGCAGAAAAGATAATTCTGAAGGAAATTTTAATTATTGGATTACCTTTTATATGATTCTTTCACGTTAAATTAAAAGTGATCGAGAGTTAAACTGCTGTGTTATTTCGAAATTGAGATTGTCAGATTTCAGAACTTGAAATTGAACTTGATAAAAGTTTCGTCTCGACTGATAAAATGGCTATTGATCGGAACAATATCTAAAATCAGATAAATTAAAAAATAATTTCTTAAATAAGTGACTTAAATTATGTCTGTAAAAACACGATAAATATCGATTTCATTAATTTGTCACGGAGCCATTTATTTTAATAATATTTATCCATTGTAAATTATAAATCGATCAATGAAATATATAAGTCTATTAAATACTTGAAAAAATTAATAAGAAATTTATAAATTATAAGTTAATCTGTTACTAATATAAAAAAAAAATATACATTTTCATTTTGTATTATAGAGAAATTCGCTGCAATATTAATTAGAAATTAATAAATAAGTGAAAATAGTGCGTTTAACATTATTTGATATTGTTCCAACATATTTCTTTTAATTAGCGTTTAAGATAAAGGCAACAAATAGACGTGATAAATGCACCCGCGAGTTTTAGATTATGTTAGGCAGCAGAGTATTCATTACAGTAAATGAATGTCAGGGGATCATTATTTATTGTCACGATAACAATATGATATCGTGAGTGCAACATATTGTGATAATTTGAACGTCCCTAATTTTATTTATAGATCTCAGTGGTCTCTGTATTAATCGATTTATAATTATAACCATTGAATATGTGAATAATTCTATCACATATTCAATGGTAAGTAATACTATTATAACGTAATAAATAATACTATTATAGATTAATAATAATATTACAACGTATTGAATAAATATATTAAAGATGATTGCACTTTTAATTTCCTACATGCATTTCATTCGATATTAAACATTTGAATTTCTAGTAATTTTAAGCAACCCAAAAGATTAATATTAAGTGCAAATAATTACTCATTATTATTTAATGTGGAACTAGATATAATATAAATATACCTGACAAGGAATAATACTCTATTGTGGTAATTACGTGATACTGTTTTACAAAATGAATTAAAAATAATTCTAAACTATGATAATATGCATTGCATAGTCATCCGAATAGGTGATCCCCTAATTACTTTGAAGCACCATTCTTGCCTCTGTTATTATTATGAAGAATACTTATTCTATTAGCGTGATTATTGTTACAGTGTTCTGTAAATCAACTCGGTTAAACAAATGATATGAAATGTGGTTTTAGCCAGATAGGAGTAGAACAACTATGGAGAGAAGGGAAACCAGCAGGGAAAATAGAAGCGGAAATGCAAAGTCAAAGACAGTGGAATAGAATTCAGAAGACGAGATATAAGTATCTGGTTGGAGGTATAAGTATCTGGTAAGAGGAGAACTACCAAAATACCTGAAGGAGAGAAGGAAAAATGGAGAGCAAAAGGTGATAGCCAGAGCCTAGAAAATGGAAGTAAATTTTGGGCGAGCGGAAATGTCAATTGTGCGAGGATGGGGAGGGAATATTAGAGCATTGGAGAGACTGTAGACAGATGAAGACAACAAATGCAAGTCTGAAGAAGGCTTGAAGGAAAGAAGCGGTAAAATGGCTTAGGCGAATAGAAGAAAGGAGAAAGAAAGATAAAGAGAGACAGGGAGAAGAGAAAGAAGAGATAAGGCAGGTCTAAAAAGAAGAGAGAAACAAAATAAACATGAAATAAAATGAAAGAATTAGGTGAAGATACTTAAGTAGACAAAAGAATAGCATAGTTAAGATAAATATAAGTATAGGATAAAGCAAAATGTTATGTAAATGTTATAACATGTAAAATTTAGGATAAATGCAATACGAAATGTGCAATGCAAAAACCAAAGTCAATTTCAAGGCCAAAATGGCTGAAATAAATATATACATACATACATACAAATGATATGAAATTAACGATCCCCTATTGCTTTGTGTGAAAAAAATAAGACAACGTGTCCCTGAAAAAAAGATGACCCGTTTAATCTATTGGGAACTAACATTTTACTTCAGCTAATTTATTGTAACAAATTCTACCTATCCAACTGGTAAGAAACTGATGCAATGTATTTATTTATTTTCTTTTTAGTAAAATGAATTTAAGACTAATTTTTAAAATAGATTGATTTAGTTTGATAATATAAAACAATTTAGTAATTGATTAATTGATTAATTTTGTCTGGTAGTTGTTCACTAACTTGACTTTATTATCAAATTCTTCTTATCCATTTTAAAAAGTTAGTTAATGTAATTTTTCCAATTATTTTCTCTTCAGCCATGATGCATGATAATCTGTACATGTATACAAATTACATTATTACTCTTACTGTACAGATAATTTTACATTATATATATTTTTTAAATAACATGAGACTGTATTATTCGTTTTATTGTACAATATCATATATAATTATCGTTCATCAAATTATTTGTAACAGTTCTGTTTGCCTCTTGCATACGTAAAATTATCTCTCTGTAATTTCAATCCGAGTAAATACTCCAAGAAATGAATTTACAATCAACTTTGTGTATTAAATACACAATCATACACACATATACATACGTAGATGTGCAATTATATTATTCTGCATAATGTATCGTTATACGATTAAATAATGATATATAAGCAGTTTATCGAAGGAAAATTCCACGCTATCGACTTTAAAATCATTCAGCCAGCTCCTCGGCCAGAGGTTCCTTTGTGAAAAGAAACTTCAGTTTAGTAATTCCATGCATAAATTCCACTTCCGACCGCGCGGCACACTTTCCGCGTCAAGTTTCCTATCTACACTGTATTACAAAATACGCCCACGTTTCGATAATATGCAAAACAGAGGTGTTGCAATGATAAACGTTCGTCTTATCACTTGATTGTAATTAAACGTTGTGTGTACTGACCGAAATATATTGTACACATATACTTAGACCTAGTTTAACAAAAGAAAAAAAAAAAAAAAATTGATCTACAATACTTAGCATTGTTCATTAAACGTTGATAGTGTCCAATATATTTTTGTAAATTTTTTTATCAGTATTTATTTGAGATTCATTTCAACATTGTGTATATTTAGTGTTTAGTCTCTTTAACGCAAGAATTACCAAAGTGGTGGAAATGAAGAATCTATAATTTTATATATTTTGTATTTGTACACTTGTGACAGTGTATTTTTAAAGACTTGAATGACTTTTAGTAAAATCAAAGCTCCTGTGTTCTTGGATGTATTATAAATCTTTTCTCTCACAAATCTTACACTTTAATTCTTGGTAAGTCTACTAACATAGAAATATATTAAACGAATTCAATATAGAACACTACTGCAATATACAATAGAGGATAAATTTCTCTTTATGAAATATTTTTTTTTCCTTGTGAAAATCATTGATATTATAATGAGAATTATATTATAATGTTGCAAATTTTAATCTGGAAATTTAAAACTTTAATGCCATTTATGTGTTCTTCATTTGTACAAGTATTGAAATTAAACACATATGTAAATATTGTATTTAAAAACTAAATTTATCTTCAAAAGAATAAATATTGTGTGGTACATTGTACGTAATGTATTGCATTATGTATCCTTTGTCTGCATATATATTAACATTAAATACTAGTGTTGAAATGAATCTCAAATAAATACTGATCAAAAATTTACAAAAAAATATTGAACACTATCAATGTTTAATGGACGATGCTAAGTACTAGAAGATCAATTTTTTTTTCTTTTTTTTTTTACTTATTTCAACGCAAGCGTAGCACAAAAAAGAAAGTGAAATGCGGTGGATAGTCAAAAGAATACGGTTCGTCGATAACTTCAATGCAACATTGATAATAATCAGTTTCTCATATACTACTATATCTTAATATAGTAGCAAGATATATACTATATATACTATATCTTAAAAAGCTAAAATTTAATAAAAAAAATTTGTTTCTAAGAGAAATAATTAGTTACGGACAAAATTCAGTGGACAGGTAATGTATAAAAAATATTATATATATAAATAAATATAATATAAAAATAATAAAATAAATATAAATAATATAATATATATAATATATATATAATAACATATATATATATTAATATATAAATTTAAAATTATAAATATAAAATATTATAATATATATATAAATAAATATAATAATAAAAATAAATATAAAAATAAAATAATAATAATAATAAATATAAAATATAATAATAATAAATATAAAAATAAAAATAATAAAATAAATATAAATAATGTAATATATACAATATATATATAATAACATATATATATATATTAATATATAAATTTAAAATTATAAATATAAAATATTATAATATATACATATAAATAAATATAATATAAAAATAATAAAATAAATATAAATAATATAATACATATAATATAATAATATAATATAATAAATATATAGTGAAATCTGACTCAGTTAATATACCAGAAAGAATTAATTCAATAATATCGATGCAAGTGAATAATATACAAGTGAGCAATTTGTCCAAATATCAATAAAAGTCGCTGTACGTTTTCTTCATCCAAGCAGCGAAACCCGCAAGAATTACGATGCCCATTAAATTACGAAATGCCGGCGCAATAACATTCTTCACCGATAATTACGCTGGTTGGCGTATTACGATTCGTTATTACAAAAGATCCTATTACCCGGTTATCCGCGTGGAACGCCTTCTTTTCTAACGAGACGTCTCTCTGTTTTACGACATTCCAGTAGACGCGCCTTCGTTAACCCTCCTAATTAATCCGATTCAAAATCCAACGTGGATGTAACGCTTTTGCACGTAAGAGGCGCGTGTAACACTGCGAAAATACGCCATCATCGATCAGCAGACCGTGTGCTCGCATACGCGCTGCCGGTGAGGAAATGTATGTATAAACATTCCTTCGTTCACCGACGATTCGAACGATCCAACGCGCGTGTGATTAACACAGTCGAGTTTTCTTCGTCTAAATTATTAATTAATGTTGAATAGCAATTTTGAACGTCTGTCGTCTGGGAGCTAAAATATTTATTATCGACGAATTATCTTGGACACAATTGAAATGATTATGTAATCATGATCGTGATTTAGATTAGTTTGGAATATTTGTTTTTTTTGACGGTAAGAACATTTGCGATCGCGACAATATATAATTAAGTTTCGCGTAGAAATTTTAGATATTATCAGGTCACATTAAATTATATTAATTTTGATTGATACGTAATTATAATTAATATGTACTACACATTAATGAATTTAATTATAATTAATACATAATCATAATTGATATATAACACGTATTAATATACAATTTTCAATTTTCCTTTTACAACCTCCAATACAAGCATCATTTGACCAATTTAATTTTCAATTTCTGGATCGGATATATATATCGGGTTTCATCGTTGCAAATTATGTACATGTATTAATACATAATTCATACATGCACGTAATCGCTTACTACGACTGCCGAACATGGGCATATACGTATTTTCAAAACATCGAACGCGATCTTGCAGGAAACGTAGCAAGACATTGTAAGAAACTTAAAGCATGAATGAAAGGAGACCGACCATCAGGGTTTAAAAAGGGCTCGTCAATGGCCGGTGTCGAGTGTGCTAACAAAAAAAAGTCGCTCTCGAATCACTATTTTCCCCTAGCCTGACGCGGACGAAATGTAGCAACGACGGCATGCCTGCGTGCATTACCCGAAGTGGAAATCGCGAGTCGACCGTAAGCGATATTTACATCATCGATACGTGGAAACTGATGAGAGAGATACAGGCATAAAGAGAGAAAGAGAGAACACGGTAAAAGTTGCACGCAACGTCGAAGACGTTCGGTAAGAGGTTAATGCGATGCGTGTTGCCGCATCGAAAAATCGTTACACCGATAGTTGTCGGTGGGTATCGTGGCTAAGTAATCGTGAAACGCCCACGCATTGGAACACGCGCTCGACCACCGAGCATCGGGAAATCTCGATGAAAGATGCTTCTCTAACAAACATGATTCTATCGATGCTGGAACTACGATTAAAATCGGACTGATGGATGAAAACGATGCGTACCGTTCGAAATTCAGTGAAACTGTGGTAAATTGGTAATTTCGAACTGCTGCGATAGTTCCAACGTTGAGGAAACATGTATGCATATATGTGTATAAAGTGGAGATTTACCTCTTCGAGGGACGTGATTGTCTGCCTGCACTGTGGCATTCGCGAGACGAAGGTGGACGTGGTTGGCGAGTTGTAATCTTCCCTCGTCTCCTCGACGAACTCGCTTACGGCGATTAGGCCCGGCATTTTTTCCCTCTTTCTACCTATATTGGCCGGAACAATTGGGGAAAGCCCCCCGAAATTCGTCACCGGTCTAGCACTTAGCGCTGCCGTTACGAGCACTCACTTCACCCGAGACACCGCTCTCGCTCCGCCGTTTCGCCGGTGAGCACCATAAAATCCGCGGGAGGGCTGTCACCTTCTGTCTCCTCCCAATGCCGTTTCCCGTGACGCACGGTAAACGTCGTCCCGGTGCGACGAACGGACCCAGTGAGGAGCACCAGCGGGAGGAGTGAGGAGGGGGGAGGAGCAGGAGGACACAAAGAGAAGAAGGAGAGGGAACGGAGCTGGACAGAGGAAGGGAGAGAGAAAGAGAGAGAAACTTCAAGCACACGGTCGTCTGTCTTCTCAGCCAGCGAGAGACACTTGCGCGACACGATTATTTCTTTAACATCTTGCCTAGCCGGGGTTCCCTGCACTGGCCGCGAGGAAACATATTTCGCACGTTCGCTCGATTCGCGCGGCTCGCGTCGCCCGGGGGAAATCTCTTTTACACCCACTGGCCACTCGATCTGAGAAGTCAACCCGATCGGCGCCGAAACGTTTTCGTCCACGGTCAAAGTTTCACTGAGGCGGCGCTGCGTACGCCTGTACCTTCGCCGTCGAAGAGGCGATTGGAAGAGGGTTCTCTTCGCGTCGAGAGTCGACGGTGCTGCCACCTCGCGACTCAGTCGTCACTTCCGGTGAACGAGCTCCGTTCCGCGAATTTCGAATCTCGCTTCATTGCTCCATTGGTGTTACAAAAATATAGCGCGATAAATGTACATAATGTAATTATACATTGTATTACAATTGCAATATAATTATTTACTAATATTATGATAATGTTACCTTAAAATCACTGGTACATTGATACGATACGAAATTATACAATTTCTTTTAATCGAATTTGTGGAAGCAAGAAGATATATTTGAACATGCCATTGTAATTCTTTTTCATATTTTATAAATAAACCGTGAATTAGTTATAACTTTATAAAAACAGTCAAATAGAAGTATAGTGTTTTTTATAATTGATATAACACATGAAACAATTTTCTACCAAGGTTCTTAATTGAGAATCCTAAAGGTTTTTAAAGATGCGATTTTACATAAAAATACCCAATTATATTTGTTAAGTAATTAAACTTCAAAACTTCAAAGTAAAGCTATTCAAAGTAAAAGAAATAAGGTTCGGACACAAATAAAAAGCTGTAAATATAAATTTTTTTCACTTTTATTACACAAACAGAAAAATTAAAGGACAAGCGTCTCTTGCAACTTAAGTTGTTTTTTGCTTTTTGCCTTTACTTGCGCTGCGATGCGATCTAGGTCTCTACGACCTTGGCTGGTAAGCTTACGTCCACCAAGTGGAGCTTTCTCGATAAGCTTCAACTGTTCTAAACTTTGCAGAGCTTTACGTGCAACACCACCTGCAGATCTACAGAAATGGCTGGGGTGGGTGCCGTTACGTTTGCGTCCACCGAAGATTTTCGTTACAGCTCCAACACCGATTGGACTGCGAATATAGATGTGACGAACCAAGGCTGCACACCTAATGTAATACCAATCTGGGTCATATGGAGCAAGTTCCTTGAAGCGCGCAGACTTCACAATATCCACCCATTCTGGAACTCGCATTTTGCCAGTTCTAAAATATTAAACAAATTAAATACTCAAAATAGTTGAAGAAAGTAATAGACATATACATATTCCATTGTTGATTTGTAACAAGCTTCCACGTCGTGAAAACTTTTTGAGGTTAGTTTTATTTATTGAAACAGTATTGAAACAGTTACTCACTTCTTCAAAAAGGCAGCGAAGGCCTTTACGAATTTGTGTTGATCAACGTCTTTCAGCGTCACGGAAGGCATCTGAAACACAATAGTAAAAAATGGTCAATAATGCAAATATCACACGTACAGGGTATACGTTTACCTCACACGTGTATTGTAATACTGTGAAACTAAATTGCGTACGTATTTCAAAATATATATAAAAATTGTGCAACATGCGTTAATTAATTTATATTATAACTTACATCACTCTTTTTTCTACGATAATGTGTCAAACTGTGAAAAACTGACAAAGATACAAACCTTTGCTTGAGAGCTAACCGGAAAAGAAGTGGCAATGAGACAATGCTAGAAGCAAGTTACAAAATGGCGGTACTGGCAGGAAATGATCAGTACATAGAAATGTCTCTTAATGAACAAATACATTTCATCATTTAAGTGACAACAAAATGCATATAACCAGACAATGCATTTTAGATATTGTTCTGAGATCTACAACATTTTTCACTATTTTTTTTCTTTTTTTTTTTGATCATGTGACGATACAACGAAGGTCATAATTTTTTATTTACTTCACATACATGTAAATACAGCATTATTATAATTTTCATTTCATACGTGTGCGAACTGTAGGAAGCCTAGTATTATCGAAATACAAACTAGCTATCTGATAGAGATAAGAGAATCACCAAAATAATACTTATTTTTATCATGACATCATCGTTACTTTACTGAACAGTGTGATTGGAAGTGGGGATAAATACGTTGCTTCTAAGTTATAAAAGAGGAATCCCATTAGATTTTCGCTATGTTTAAAACCTTGTGCCGACAATATCTAAAGTCATCGTTCTCCAGATATAACTACATCATTATAAATTCCTGTTCCAAAAGCATGGCGTTAACGGAGCCAATTCCTTTTTCCAAGGATTTTCTCTTCCGTCAAGTAAGTGCATATCTGCGCAGGTTGTCATTTCGCAAGTGTGTACGCACCCATTCGAATCTTTCGTTACTGCGACTATAGCGACATCTAGCGAATTATTATGAATTACAAGTTTCAAAGAATCAATTTTTATAAATTGCCCACTTAGCTTTAATTGAGTGTTTGTCCTTTGTGAAATTAATTTATGAGTCATATAAATCATGTTATTAATTGTTACTATCTATTTCACTATCAGTTTCATGAATTATGTAAAAGTCACAACATTTTATCTTACAACAGGTATACCTTCAGTAGTATTTATATATATATTTAACGCGAAAAGAATTAGAAATTAATTGTTATTCACAGTAATTTGCAAGCAGTAATTTTTGAGACTTTTGAGCAGAAACCGTTTAAGTATAAAATGTACAAATGTTATGAATTATGTACGAAGTAAAATTGCGTAATATCGTGCAATTGCATAAATTGAATTATTCATCGCTTTAACATAACCTATTTATTTAACGGAACGTTAAGACGTAATCTAATTGTATGAAGTAATGTAACAAATTAATTAAAACTTTTTTAATTTCACAAATTTTGCAAAAATCAGTAGTAGAGACTTTTCTTTTAATTAGCCTTACTTTTATCTTTTATTAGACACTTGTAAAAAAGGACAATGGATGAAAAAATATTACGCAATTTCGCGAGTAACTGCTAGAAATAAAACAGAATATTTCCATTTGAATTAAAAATTTATGTTTCTTACAGGAAAATAAAAATTTTTGTTCTTTTTTTCTAATTAATTTTTTTTAAACTCAATAATTTAATTTTTTTAAATTAAATTAATTCATGAATTTCGTTTCTTTTTAAATTGAAACGTCGAAAAATGATCTCAACGATTAATTCGAAAGAATTTGTATGGTTTTACATAAAAATGAAAATGTAAAGATTTTCGGGAAATCTTGGTGTCACAATCAACGTAGTAAAAAAAAGAAAAAAGAATTGTTGTTTTTCACGAGTTGGAAAGAATTATTAAGTTGATGAAAAAAAAGATAATAGCAATATCCTTGAAGAAATTACCAAGTTACGGCACGCTAACAGGAGGGAACAGGAGAGATATTTAATTAAACTGCAACTACATAGCAATCGGTCAAGTACATTAGGGTTTGCAAAATTTAAAGTTGTTCTGGAAGTTTCCGGTGTTCCAGCAATTAATATTCCATTTCGGAAGACAGGAAATTAACATTTCAGTTCTCTCGTGATAGTAACGTAATAGATATCAAATTCATTGTTACGAATAATTGATTAAATTATAATTCAATGCAATTTCATTATCGTAATGAAATGTTAATAATGCACCAAAAATTGCAATTGTCCTCATATTTGCTTAAATAATTCTGTTACATCTGTATACACGATGATGTTGAACTCTTTTACAAAATAATCATTCGTTGAATTACTATGAGTCTCAATTTAATTGAATTAAATTATTAATGTATTCATAATTAATTAAAAATTGGAATTATTTAATTAATATGAAATTGAAGCGGATTAATCCCTGTTGTATTTGTAAAGAGTATGACTTTTTTATTTAATGCATTAAGGACCAACGATATAAATTTTTTGCAACCTTTGTTCATAATTTTTTTCATAATATTATTTATTAACTTATTATCATGCTATGAGTATTTTAATTTCTTTAAATTCTATAAAATTATAGAATATAACAGCGATAAAATAATATTAAGCGAATCCTTGTAATTTAAAGAATAGAATTAGAATACAATCTGAATTTGATAATAACAGATAGAATTTGATACTATAAATCGATCGAGAATAATTGCAAATGAAATGTTGCGTTAATGAAACGTTGGCCCTTAATGGATAATGTCCTTTTGACATGAATTCCATTCCGCGAAGATGTATGGCCAAAATCAAAATATCTAACAATGATCGTATCATATTTATGTCCATCAATAATTACAGTCAATTACAAACTCATAAAACAATTATAAATATCTTCCATAAATCTCCACATTATGAAATCAAATCTCCTTTTTCCACTTTTTAACAAGTTTTTGAATTGCAATTCTTAGATGTTCGACCCCGTGTCCAGCACGTATACTTATCTGTTGGCTGATATCAACGATAAGATTGCGATCCTAATTGATCCAGTCGTCGAATGGGCAGAACGAGATAAAACCATTGTTCAGCAATTGGGACTAACGTTAAAATATGCTAGTAAGTTAGAGAGTATAATCACGTTCATAGAAATCATGCTCCATTCGCTGTGTCGCCTGAAGTTCACGATAAAACCGGAAGTAGGTTGACCATTTTTTTTTTCTTTTTTCCTTCATTTTTTTCGTCACCAGTGGAAATAAAATTGAATTCGTGGAATATGATGTTCGTTTCACACACGCACGCACGCGTGTGTGTGTAAAAAGATATTTCATTCTCGAAGAATATTTTTGGAAATTATTCGAGGGTGAATATACTTTCAGCTGGAACGAAATTCGACGCTTTTCCGTCCCTGGTCCTCTCTGTTCTCCAGATGAAAATACATTCTCGGTCAAAAAGTGTTTATTTGTTTCCAAATTGGAAAAATTAAATAGTACCTTGATCGAGAATCAAGAATTCATCTGTCAACTTATTAAATTATGCATTAAATTAATAGTAACGTGTATTGTTTCTATGTTTTGTATAATGTGTAATGTGTATTACTAATATAGTATTTAAGAGGCTAATATATATATATATATATAATTATATTATATAATTGTCGTATCTATTTTTTATGAAGTATTTCTCAATTAAATGATATAATAGTATGTTATTACTATTAATAAATATAAAATAATATAATAGTAGTAATAAAAATAGTGATGAACAAGCATCTACTATTATATGAAATTAATATTAATATAATAATATTGTATGTATAACTGTAATTAGTTATATATAAATATTGTATGAAGTTAATATTTATAATAATATTATATGAAGTTGATATTTGTATAATATAGTTATTTATCTTATTATATAGTATTATTTATCATAATATGTATTATGATAAATAATACATAATATAATTTATATTATATAGTATTATTATACTTATAATATAAATTATATGATTATAATTTATATTATATAGTATAATATAAATAATATAAATTATATTATTATAATTTATATTATATAGTATAATATAATTTATATTATACTTATATAATAATAATATAATTTATGTTATATAGTATTATTTATCATAATATTTGTTATAATATTTTTTTACCATTAATATCTCAGCCAAATGTGATACTTATTAATCATATATGCATCACCACGTACATTAAAATATTGAAAATAAAACTAAAAATAAAACGATTGTCCAGAGATTTTGCGCGATTTTTGCTGTACGTATAAAAAAAAAAAGAAAAAAATTCTCTTCTATCCGCGCGAAATCGTAATAAGCGGAAGGCAGCGTTAACGGGAATTTGTAAATTTTTGATTCCGTTGCGTGGGCGAGTTCGCTTAACGATCGGGACACATTGAATTTTCGAAGTAATTGAATAGCAACGTTACTGCCAATATGTAAATGATTACGTTAGCTTTTAATTAATCATTGTGATATGCCCTTTTGTGCGATATCGATGTATAAAATTTGCATCTATTGCGCGCGAATACGTATCTACCAATTTTAGCGGGTCGTAATGAAATTTAACCGGTTCGATGTTCGATGATAAATCAAGCATTTATCATACACGAATTTATCATACATCGGCGGTGGACGAACAATATCCGCTTTAAATGAAATTTTGATCTTTTTTTCTGTTTCTTTTTTTTTGTCGAAGGATTTGAATTTTGTTGCGGCATTTTTAAAAGAGACGCATTTTTTTTTTTTAAAATACTGATTTCGTGTATTTTTAAAATACTGATTTCTAATGTATTTTCGTACATGATATTTTTAATTATTTTAATATTGATTGTCATTTATATCGTCGATTAATATTTATTATTATTGATTGAAATTATATTTGTATTAATTATTTGTCTATCTTTATATTATCGATTGGTTTGCGCATTTTTGCGTAATATGTGAATATTCGGCGAACAGAAGTTAAAATTTCTTAACGTTGGCAAAACATTTGGAAAATAGTAATATATAAAATAGATGAAAGTACAACATTTACGACAAAATTTTAGATAAATAATAGAATTATGGTATTTGGGAAATGTTCTGAAAACTGCATGTATACAACATATTACGCTAGCAAATTATTCTTACAATTAGTTCGTTTGGCTCCGGAATGATGCATTTTAAAAAAAATGCAATAAAAATTGCTCAATTATAGTAAAACGGCGCAAGAATAATTAATATGAATAAAACGTGGTTTACAATTGGGCTATTTAAATGGAAAAATTATTTTTACGAACGGTCGTTTGTTTCCATATAAATGGCCTTCTTTCGTGATAAATGTAAAGATACGTATATTGAAATTTATTGGAAAAAGGAAAAAAGCTTCGAGATACATAATCGAATGAAAAAAAATATATATATATATATATATATCATCGATCAAATGGTAATTAACACCAAAACTACCAAAAGTGAACAAAATGACCACTACGTCGGAAATTTTATGGATGCAAAAAATAAACAGTATAGTTTTAGAGATTTAAATGATTTTTTTTTTTTTGTAAAACAAACGCTTGTGTTGCAAAATTTTTTTTAATGTCCCTGATGGAAATTTCGATTGTCGATAGTTCTAATGTTAAAAAAAAAGAAAAAAATAAATAAAAAATAAAAAATGAAATACGAATGAGCTTAACAATCAAAGGAAAATTTAGAGAACAACGAACGAAGCGATTACGGTGAGATTTGTAACTGAATTTGCATCTTAATTTTATCGATTGCCCCGGTGATTTATGAGCAGGAGTGTGCATCAGCGAGATACGTCAATTCGGCCGAGTCTTCGTTTCATAGTGCACGATCTTTAACTGTCGCGCGTTTTCTCCGCTGCGATATAATCCGATTGAAACAATTGATGGTTAATTTAGTTCGTTCGCCTCGCAGCCGGGGCAAATCAACCGAATAATGCACTTAAACACACGGCTTTCACGTCCAAACGAGATTCGATGCGCCTCGTTTTTCCGCGAGATAAACTGAAAATCGTGGTTGAAATGGAGAACAACGAGAATTGTCGAGGGGGGGAAAAAAAAGAGGCAGCTTAAAGCTGCGCAACATAGATTATGAATTTACAGCGAAACGTGTTTCAGGTGAATCAGGAAGCTCTTTTGTAAATTATTTACAATATACATTAGCTTGTCGTTTTATACTTTGTACTTTATACTTTGTACTTTGTACTTTGTACTTTGTACTTTGTACTTTGTACTTTGTACTTTGTACTTTATACTTTATACTTTATACCTTATACTTTATACCTTATACTTTATACCTTATACTTTATACCTTATACTTTATACTTTATACTTTATACTTTATACTTTATACTTTATACTTTATACTTTATACATTATACCTTTATGTTTTATACTTTCTACCTTATATTTTATATCTTATACTTTATACCTTTATATTTTATACTTTATACTTTCTACCTTATATTTTATACCTTTATACTTTATACTTTATACTTTATACTTTATACCTTTTACTTTACACCTTATACTTTATACTTTATACCTTATACTTTACATCTTATACTTTATACCTTATACTTTATACTTTATACTTTATACCTTATACTTTATACCTTTATACTTTATACTTTATACTTTATACTTTATACCTTTTACTTTACACCTTATACTTTATACTTTATACCTTATACTTTACATCTTATACTTTATACCTTATACTTTATACTTTATACTTTATACCTTATACTTTATACCTTATACTTTATACCTTATACTTTATACCTTATACTTTATACCTTATACTTTATACCTTATACTTTATACCTTATACTTTATACCTTATACTTTATACCATATACTTTATACCTTATACTTTATACCTTATACTTTATACCTTTATACTTTATACCTTATACTTTGTACTTTGTACTTTATATCTTATATTTTACTATATACTTTATACTTTATACTTTATACTTTGCACTTTGTACTTTATACTTTATACTTTATACTTTATACTTTATACTTTATACTTTATACTTTATACTTTATACTTTATACTTTATATCTTATATTTTATACCTTATACTTTACTATTTTTAATATTATAATAAAAACAGTAGAGAATGTACTTTAAGAGAATACTAAATTCTCTTAAGAAATTCGATATTGAATTGTAATTATTTTGTGAGTTTGTATTAATTGATACTTATCAGTTTACAAGGGAAACAAAAGTAGTATAAACGATTCTAGTAGTACAAACAAAAATAGTACAGACAGAAGTAGTATAAACAATTTCAATAGACTTCTCAAGGAATTCAATATTGAATTGTAATTATTTTGCTTCGTGAACAATATTTATAAATTCACACTGAAACATATTTTAAGAAAGAGTGGGCATTTTCTCGAAAAATTCGAACAGTGTAATTCTAATTATTTGAGAAATTCGTGATTAAGTATTTTTAAATTTACGAGATAACTTTTTTTGAAAGAATGGAATAGGAATTTTCTTTCTAAATTGCAATTATTTTAAAATTAACTATAACAAGCAATTTTTTTACTTTGATAAACCATCTTATACATCGATTTCGATATTTTTGAAATTTTTATTTTGATACCACTTGTAATACGAAAGTATGAAATATAATTCTGATCGTTTTAAGCTTAAAGTAGGATAAATAAAAATCGGCAATAAACACAAATTCTTGAAATGTCACACGAAGTACTAGACAAATAAAAAATGGAAAATAAAGGGGGAAGCACAAAATTCTTCGTGAATCTTGTAAAATTTATTTTCACGCGTCTCGTTTTGCGAGAAATTCGCAGATGCGACGAGTGAATTGAAAAATTTTCCGAAATTTTTTTCATCCTCCAGCCAGAAGATATAGTACACCTGCGCGTACAATAGATGAAAAACGGTTCACGCTGGCTGAAACTTCTCGGCTAGAGTCTATTGAACGCGGTGATTCAATAATTTAGTGAAGTGCCAGCATTATTAAGGAAACCGTGCGCTTAATTGTTCGAATTGCCACTCGAAGCCTTCCATGAAACGAACTGAAACGTGAAAGAGAGTCACTTGAAAACATTTAATTATGTGACCATCGGCTTATTGAAAAAGTCCAAAGCACGCAGTTTCGCGCGATATATATCGACTGTTATACATGGTACGTATCATAGAATACGTATGTGCGTAGATTGAAACAGATAAAATATTTTTGGCGGATAAAAATGTTCTACACGATGGGAAGCGTGCGAAAAAATGTAAATTTTGGAAGGCAAAATTACTCGTTCTCTAAAATTTTATTATTCTATTATTTTTTTATTATTCTTAAAATTTTTTTATTTTATTATTCTTAAAATTTTATTATTCTATCATTTTTTTATCTTATTTTATTATTCTATCATTTTTCATTTTATCTCATTATTTTCAATTATATTTTAAAAATTTCAAAATTAAGTAATTTGATTCTGAACTGTTATAGTTCCCAATGTCAAATGATGCTAGTTGAAGGTTAAAGGAATTTTATTGCACAACATAGCTAGAAATTTAACAAAACAAAATTGTACAAAATTTCACAAAGAAAGACGATAGAAATAGTAGTTTATATTTTTGAAATTTGTTTACATACTTCTGAAATTAAAGTATCTAAAATTAAATAATTTAAATTGGTATGATCCCCAGTGTCCAATAACATCAATTAAGAATTAAAGTAAATACTAAATTAACTACTAAAGTAAATACTAAATTATTTATTGAATTGTAATTTACTAAAAAGAAGTTCTACAATTCCAAAAATTAGATAATACAACTTAATTTTTACAACCATAAATTAATGTTAATAACTACAATATATTACAAGCATAATATTGAATTATAAATGTATTTATAATGCAGTTTTAATAAAGAAGAAAATTCTTAATTCTTAATACGGTAATATAATTGAACATAATAATATATAATACATTATATAATATATAATATATTGTTATAATTGAACATAATAATATATAATATATTGTTTAATATATAATACATTATATAATATATAATATATTGTTATAATTGAACATAATAATATATAATATATTGTTATAATTGTGTTATAATACATGACAACAATTAATTTTGATAATAATAGTTGAGAAAATATTCTATAATTTTATTAGAAGCTTTTCCACGTCTGTTAATTTGTTTGCACTCTCGACAGTTCCCAAAGATATAATTCCAATTGGACACCCGGTATATAGACTCGCGGCCGCAATGAAACTCAAAGTAAATTCGAATTGAACTTTTTACCGTATCCCAAATGTCTTCGTTATCATTTTTCTCGATTCGTCTTCCCGTAATTTCCCTTCCCTCGTGTTTTCTAAGTTCGTGGCCGCCCCCCCCCCCCGCCTTCGCCGATTTAATTGAAAAACTTAATAATTAAAATGGGCCTCTCCGCCGCTCGTTTATGTTTATCATTACCTCTTGCGAAGATTAATGAAAATGTCTGGGAATGAAGTGGACGACAACCGCCGTTCATCGAGTCTTTGAAGTTGCATTTATATTTAAAACATTCACGTTGTATGACTCACAGTTTCAGATTCAAAGTTATGCGTAGTTTTTGATCATTTTTTAAACAGTAATATAGTTACGTAGTACGTTGTTTCGTGCAGAAATATAAAAAAAAAAAGGAAAATTCTTTAATACATCGCGACTAGTTTTATACTCTTATTAATAAACTGCGGATTTTTAATATGTGTTATAATTATTACTACTATTTAATATGTGTCATGATGTTGGACAGACAATCTTGTAATTACTGTTGCTATTTGTTTCACAGAGCATAACATGTTACAATATTTGTCAGAATATAGTCAACATATGCTGATATAATATATTGTTTTTATTGTTCTAAATCAAATATGAAGATGATCTATAAAGATGACTTGTATGATATATAATATATAATGAAGATGGTCTATAAAGATGAATTATACGATAATATAATATATAATGAGGATGACCTATAAAGGTGAATTGTATATGATGAATTCTCAATATCATTTTAGATTAAGTGATAGTTTAAGAAAGCTATGTAATGTTCATTTCATTCTCACTTGGTACTGTACGTTTGACGAGCATACTTATTTCTTAATTTGTTGTATTGTTACGTGTTTAGTTTATACTATAGCACTGTACAGAAAATTTTATAGTCAATATGTAATAATAATTATAATGTAATATAATATAATACAATATAATACAATATAATGTAATATAATACAATACAATACAATATAATATAATATAATAGAATACAATACAATACAATATAATACAATATAATACAATATAATACAACACAATACAATACAATATAATACAACACAATACAATATAATACAATACAATACAATATAATATAATATAATAATATATTATAATATATAATATAATATAATATGCAATAATATACTTTACTAGAGGTTCGAAGAAGACAACAAATTATGATACATTGAATGTGATGCATTCTTTTTAGTTTAGTACTATAGCATTGTACAGAAAATTTTATAATCAATATGTAATAATATAATACAATACAATACAATACAATACAATATAATATAATACAATATAATATAAAACAATATAAAACAATATAATACAATATAATACAATATAATATAATATAATAATATATTATAATATATAATATAATATGCAATAATATACTTTACGAAGAAGACAACAAATTATGATACATTGAATATATCAAAAAATATATGTTTAAAGATGATGCATTCTTCGTTACATGCCCTCATTCAGTATTTTAGATTTTATCAAACATTTAGATTTCAAACACTCAAACATTAAGATCTCAGCTTCAACACAATATTTAATAATCTTTTGATAGTAATCAAGGGATTAATCTCGAAGGATTGAGATTTCAACTCTGGTAATAATTTTGTTTTCTTCGTTTTTCTTTTTTTTTTTTTTTGTAAATACGCATATGCATGCTGATCATATCACCGGAACCGGAAGACTCAAGTGTTTGTTACCTGGCTGCCAGTCAATGATATCACGTAGCAGCGGCGCTAAGGCTGATATACTCTTGAATCCGGATGACCAAATAAGCTTCGGCAGGCATAATTTACGAGTGCTTCCTACGCCCGGGCATACCGAAGGTCATTATTTTTCTGTTGTATTTTCAGGCACTTGTGTTCTATCTTTTAACAAATACGTACGTCCAAGTGGGTTAATTAGCGCCAGGGAATGTTGGTATGCGCGTGTTTCGCGGATTTTTATGCATTTCTAGAAAACTCGTGGACGTGAGAGGGTATAAAAAGATGAAAGTATTAAAAAAATCCGACTTTACCAATGGCATAATTATTTGACATTACCAATAACATAATTAATTCATTTTTCATTGTACGTCGTTTCACTGGGAAGTGGTCATTTACTGCAAAGAAACCTTTTATTTATTTCATTGTAGATTTTCATGAAAATTTTTATTCTCGATGAATGTGATTATAAATAGATGAGAATTCTTTTATGTGTCAAATGTTATAAAAGGCCCTACACTTGGTATTATTATATTTATAATATTTTATAACAGAATATAATATATAGTAATATATACTATTGTTACTATTGTTATACGTTCTGTACAGTTTTTTTCGCATCCTCAAGTTTTCTACAAATGCATAAAAATCCGCAGAATCCAGAAACAAAATATTTATTTCAACGTTCATTTCATTCCTGATCTTTTGGTAATATATATAATGTATATTAATTTTACTAATACATATATATATATATAATGTATATTAATTTTACTAATTTTATAATTTACTAATGTATTTTATCTTTGTCAATTAATTTGTAACATATGATAAATACTATCCTCCTTAACGCTGCTGTGATTCTCGGATTTCATTCTTTCGAAGGTTTCTTTTACAAGGACGTTTAACGCATTTGAAATTGAAACGAAGGATCGCGCGATTTTTTCTTAGAAAAATTTACGCTCATGAGAAATACAATCGGATGGGAAATAGCCGGAAGAACGCAGCAGGGTTAAACCACAAGTTGCCCGGCGTGTGTCACTATGCTTCATAATCGATACATTCATATTTTAATAGGTTGTGTTACTTATGTTTGCTACGAACAAGGCGTCGCATTCACAGGCGATGCTCTATTAATACGCGGCTGTGGACGAACAGATTTCCAGGTTTGTAGCCAAAAAGAAGCTCAAACGTAACGTAATTGGTAACGTGATTATGGTAATAACAATTAATTACTAGGACGCGAATTCTGTGCACGATACACACAATATATAAAAATACACTAATATATAAAAATATAAAATAACAGTATATCATAATATATTGTAAATAAAATAAGTTCTTCAAACTTCCAATTTTTATGATGCCACTAAAAAAAATTTTAAAATTCACAGAGCTCCACGTCCTACTGATTAAATTAAATTTGAATTTATTTCATTCTCATAAAAAGGGAGAATCTAAATATAAATTTGTGTGAAGCTTGGATTTAGATTAAAAAAATGATTAACAATGATTGATTAGAGACCTTAATTGTAACTTTTGAAAAATTGGTTTTGGAATTATTTTCAAGAAAACACTCGAATGTTTATTAAGAATTCGATTAAGAACTTTATTTATAACAGTCTGATATAGATACATGTGGGTGTAGTAATTAATTCAGTGGATTTCTAAGGATTCGCCTGTGAATCAATTCTATTTTATTTTGCATGACAAGAAATTGATGCCATAAATTTCAAAACAGTACGACTCTGCTCTACCAATCAATATTGAAAATATTGGCGATATTGGAAATACGTCTCTCTCTCTGTTTATCTTCTTTAATTCATTGTTAATCTTATTGATTCTTTCTTAGAAGCGTTTTGAAATGAAGAAAAACATAGCAGAGCCTAGCAGAGAACACATTAATCAATATTTCCATATTTTAAATAAAGTCATGTTTTAGAAACATTCATTTTCCTTTCAGAATGATCACTCGTATCATTTTTGACTAAAAATTGACATGTACAAGAGGAGAGACACTTATATTCGCGTTTCTATTTTTTAATAAAATTCAAAATATTAATTTTGTCACAAGTTCTCACTTTCAGTAATTACGAAGACTCTGAAACCTGTCACTTTGCTCCATAAATTTTAAAAATGTCAGCACAAATATCTAAAAAAAAATATTATTTTGCAATTAAAAAGAAATTCTATACGTACATGCAAACACTTAGAAAAATATTTACGGTATTCAACGTTATTCACAAACATCTGAATAAATGTTTGAACCTCGACATGTCAAGGAAACGTCAACGCTTAAAATGAATTTGTAATAAACAATTACACTGCACAAAGTTTATTAACACGTCATCCTAAAGTGGCAGGAAAATGTCGGAGCTCGGAATGAACTTGTAATAAATAATTATGTTGCACAAAGTTTATTAATACACAGTCATTTATATAAAGTCGCCGAATTGTTAATAACGTTTCTACGTGTTGCGTTAATTTCACGATTAATTGATTCACCGCAAGGATTTGGTCTTAAAATCTGGCGACGATATTCCATACAGGAAACGTTGATGTAAAATTGTTCAGGTTCAATATCGTGCACTCTAACTTTTGTGCATGCTGGTGTGCATCATTTATTTAGTTGCTAACAACTTTAAAAGCGACGCAGGTATATTGTATACCCACGTAGAGCACGTTCATTTAAATTTTGTTACAAATTGGTGAATTTATATATACGTGCCAAGGAAAATTTAGTTTCATTATTTTTTATTTGTACTATGAGTTGTTTGTACATTTTTAACAATTGTTAGAATGTGACATTTTATTAATGAGATCATTCATATATGTTATATTTTCGATCATGTATAGATATATTTATATACATGATTGAAAATTATATTCATATATAATTACACTTATATTTATTAATTATATTTATATATAAATTATATTCATATATATTTGAAATTTATATTCATATATAATTACACTTATATTTATATATAATTATATTTATATATAAATTATGCTCATGTTTTATATACATAATTGAGAATGTAACATGTATGAATAATTTCTGCAATTAATACTAATCTTTTCGACTGTGTCCATGTGATTTATACGATGGACAACAACGTTATAAAATTGGCACACGCACTTAAAAAATATTTAGGCACTTGTTTATTTTCTGTATCGTAATTATGAATAATTTTAATTATATCACGCTTGAATTTCAATGATTTTATTGCTTGGAGTCACAGCTACAGCAATTTTTTTTGATGGTATATGTATACACATATAATTTTCTAATTCTATAAAAGCACAACAAACACTACTTCATCATCACTTTATAGATTCAGAAGTTAGTCCTAATTATTCATGTATGTTAGTTCAATTTTATCGTGTGAATGATAATTTTTGTACATCAGTTTAATATTTTTGATCAGTGATTAACTAGTTAATTTTACACAATTCTTACAAAGAAATCGATCCAAAATGTCCACCGTGTATAGCGAGCCGCGTTAATAACTGCAGTTTCTTTTCAATTTCTTTCCATTACAGGGTGGCTCTGCAGAGGTCCTGTATAATTCCGTTCATTCGAAGATCTTCACGCTGCCAGCGAATTTCCGGCTATATCCAGCGCACGATTACTCTGGCAGGACAGTAACCACGGTGGCCGAGGAGAAGGCCTTTAATCCCAGATTATCTAAATCTCTAAATGAATTCGTCGACATAATGAACAACCTTAATCTGGCCTATCCAAAAATGATCGGTACGCTGATTTGCTTATCCATCGCTCAGAGAAACAATAAACAAAGGTTTCTCGAGGCTTCTGTGTTTCAAAGAAAATTTGCCACGAAGCTCGACGAACGTTCCATTTAATTTCTCTTCCTCTAAATAACATTCGCTTAACCTTTTCAGACAAGGCCGTACCGGCCAATAAAGTTTGCGGATTATACGAAGTCCCCGACGCATAGAGAAACGGCGAAGAGATGAACTGCGTGATATTTTTACGTTCATCGATCGGCTGGCTGTTGGATTCGATTTCGTCGCTTTGTGTGACGATAATAGAGCACAATAGAGAAGAAGAGCATTAATTATACACGATCGAAATAGAAACGAATTAGCTTTTAAAAAGGGGAAAATGAGCGTATATATATATATATATACATCACGAGCGGTATAGTTGCTAATGAACGCCCTGAAATCCTATTTAACTTTTCAATTCGTTTCCGTTGTTGTTGTCCGTTGTGGAATTCCATTTGCGGCCGTTTTAGCTCGTTCCCATTAAATATTTGCAGCCGCGCCTTCCAACCAGCGTTGTACGTTATAAATTTAAAAAACAAAAAAAAAAACTAATTAAATTAAGCACCCTGCGCTTGAATTGACGCAGGAATTAGGTGCAGCGTTTCTTTTTCGTGAGCGCATCATCATCTGGGCCCCGGGCGCGGTGCAAAGGAGATTTTTACATCAGCATAAGTAAACACACTGGAGGACGCCGCCGGAGGAATCGTGGCAGACGTTGTGCCACGTACATTTGAAGTTTCACGTCATTCGCTGTCCTTCATCCAGCCTTTTCTAATCCTAATCTCGGCGGACAGGCACGCGTAACGAAAAGAGAAAGAAGAAGAAGAAAAAAAAGAAGAAAACCGGCGCTCGGTGATAGAGACGATGGGCTGGCTGTAATCGGGTAGTTTAAACGGGCTGCCTTGTCGAAACTCGGGACGAAGAGACCCCCATGGTGTGCCGCTGGTTTCTACTGCATAGCTGAGGGTTGAAATCGATACCGTTTCCAGGGTAACCAGTGGGTACGGTGGCCGACACACGGGCAAAGGTATGGGCCAAGGCTATCTGCTCGTGCGTTTTCATGCTCTTCTGAAAAAAAAAAAAGAAAAGAGAAAAAAGAAAAGAGGAAAGGAGAGAGAGGCAAGAAACGGCGGGGCGGCACAAAGGGGCGGTGGAGGAGGAAAAACAGATGAAGCCATGCGGAATGTGTAATTTCCCTCGGTCCGCTCTTCTTGGCTTAGACGAAAAAATAGAAAAATCAGCAATATATATTGCGCGGGATATATATATAAAAGAAAGAAAGGAAAAAAAAGGGAAAACAAGACGCCAGAGATGTTTAATAAGGCGAGTGAGCACTACTTATCCACGGTTCTCTAAATCGTAGAAATGACAAGACTTCTTCTTCTGGAAGCAAGCGGTCGCAGTGATACACAGACACTTGGCGATTTATACGAGACTCGACTTTGCAACTTGACAGTTAGCACGTGTATCCGTATCTCGGGAATTTCGTTTATGCGTTCAGTCATCACCGGACCGCATTCACAATGATTGATATTCATAACTACCGATTGAACAAATGAAATTCGAGCAGACATTTGTTTCATTTTGTTCATTGATCGTATTTCACAAATGTATTTCGCGATCCGCGGCCTGCTTGTTACTTTGCCACCTCGAAGCATTCGTTTCTAACGAATTATTAATTTTAGATTCGATTTCAAGATTCAGTATATTAACCGAGTGAATCTTCCCTGGCAAGTGAACGAAATTCTGGCTATACACGACTGAGAAGAATATTCGTGTTACATTGATTTCGTCTTCGCGCAAGTATCTCGCTCCTCTCGGCCTCGCCTCGATTACGCGCATTACAGACGAATATAAATGATGTCACAGCACTGGTACAGCGTATTACTCTCCATGTATTAATAGCGCTGTTATCGATGCACACTCGGCGCCGATGCGATACACACGTATTTGCAAATCAATTTGAAAAATCACCGATCGTGTTAAGCTCGAAAATATTCGACAAATGTTTTCTTTCAATCGTGCGCGCGTATGTGTGTGTGTGTGTGTGTAACGGGTGATACTGGATTTATTCTGGTTTCCTTTTCCTTTTTTTTTCTCTCTCTCTCTCTCTCTCCCCTTTCTTTTTTTCATTGAAAATCGAAACCCAAACTGAGGTGTCAGTCGACTGCGACGGACGACGCGCCAAATCTTTCCCATCGATTGGCATTAGCTAGTGACTATGACGCCGAGACTGGACAATTCGACTGACCGTATTAAATATAACCGAGACCCGTTGAAACATAGATGGATTCGATTCACCGTTTAACCGAGTATTTATGCAATTACGCGTTGCTAATCGTGCACGGGCTCGGAATGGCAATGAATAATTTCCCGCGAATCGGTTAATATTTATTACATATGCTAAAACGATTGTTATCCTGACGGTATTAATGTTAACCAATTTAATCTTGTTAAATTTTAATGACGCACGGCTATCTTAATTAAAACGATGAATGATTTTCGTGATGCCCGATCTCGATGTTTCAGTTTCCTTGCTTTCTCTTATTTTCGGTACGTTTTGTCGAATATTCTAGCGATATATATATATATATATATATATATATATATATTTTTTTTTATGAGAATACGAATGCAAATACAGGCGTATATCGTTTTGTTACATTTTTGCGCTCAATTTGCCTCCGAGCGTACGTTTAAATATTATAAAATTCTTTTCACACGTTTTCGCGCGCACGCGCGCGAAAATAAAACATCGCGAGCGAACGATTTTCGAGACGATTTTACAAATAAAACACGGCGGACTGGCAGATTCGTTTCTACTAGAGATAATTTGAAAGAAATTTCTTTTGTCACTCACTGTCGAATGAAATATAAACCTCTCTAGAACGACGATAGTAATCGTTAAAACGTTTTCAAGATGATTTTACAAATAAAAAACACGGTGGACTGTCTGAGACGAGATAATTTAAACGAAATTTCTTTTATTAAGCTTCGTAGAGAGATCGCAGAAATTTTTCTAAAGCTGTTCGAATGTTTAATTTGAAAAAAAAAATCGTCGTGTATGTTCGAAACTCGCTACACTTTTCATTCATTGCCTCGCGCGAGAGCTGCTCTGCCCGATTAATAAAGGGCCGCCTGAATAGAGCATACGTCACGTGTTCCCCCGGTCGCGGGCGACATTTCCGGCGGAAAATCTGTCGAAAAGTTGACAATTACGGTAGCGGGCATCGAGGCAGCGCCGTTCAAAATCACGACGTTCCCGCTACATTATCGACTGGCCATTGCGCGCATGTGAACGCACTCACCGGCGCGGTCATCTAGTGACAGCGTTTGATTGGTCGAATCGTTTCAGCGGCACCGGCGCCGCGCTTCACCACCATCTTGATTTCTCGCGGAGAGCGACCCACCCAGCAGCAGTGTCACAGTAGTACGCTGTGCTCTCGTATACGGCGGGTGAGTGGTGGCTTCCGTACACAGCGAGTCGTTCAGCAGAGCCCCAAACGTTTTCCGCAAACGGGTTTTCGTCGTTCAGTCAGTGCGTCGCCGTTTCTTCGTAGAGGATCGCGGCCGAGCCGAAAGGGGGGAATTCCTGTAATTCAGTCCGAACGCGGCACACGGATCGTCGTCGTTCGTTGAGAGAGTTTCACCGAGAAAGAGAGAGAGACGACCGATCGAGGAAAGATGAAGAAGGGGATGCTGGTGCCCGCACTGCTGGGCGTCTTGATGGTCTGCCGTGTCCAGGTGAGTACTCCATTTGATTCGTTTTCAATACGAGCATTCGTTGTTCGACAGTGAGAACGCGAAACTTACCACTTGGTAGAGATCGATCGCCCCCCCTCCCCCTCCCCCCGGGGGACAATTTATTCTCGGCCGAGAGAGAGAGAGAGAGAGAGAGAGAGAGAGAGAGAAAGAAAGAGAGTGTCTCTCGATGACAATTTTTATTTCTTTTTTCACCTTCTCGGCAAACAAGCGGCAAATGTCACGCGCAACGCGCACCACGATCGATGTACCCGTGGCGGCGTACTTATCCCGTGAAATTTCCCTTAAACGCTCCGCCGATTAAGCGGCCGTTCTATCTGTCAAATAGGTTCACGGTGGCACCGGATCGATGCACCCGCGCGATGCTCGACGCGTATGTACATTTAGAGTGCATTATACCGTGCATTATACCGTGTGTGACACTGTAACGATCGACAGAGCCAAACTCGTTGCCCGTTCTCTTGTCGCCGAGAATGTGCGTTCGCCTTGGCTCGAGGACTGCCGCGATCCACCAACCAACCCGCCTACTCGGACTTCCAACGCTCTTTCCATGCGACCGAGCGGCATTAATCCGATCTGACGTTGTACATCGCACGATATCCTGCCCTCGCTACTTTCCTGGCTATTTTAATCATTAATGTCACGCATCGTAACGCGGCGATACCCAATTCCTCTTTTCCATCGAGGCTCTCGGCCTCGCGAGATCCTAGACTCACCGTCAGAGATTACGTTTTTTTCTTAACGTATACCTGGCGTACGATTTCTCCACGCCAGGCGTGGATCGCTGGAATGATATTGTGTTACGTTGGTATCCAGTACATTATGAAATGATGTACGAATTGAGAGAGAGAGAAAGAGAATATATAATTTAAGGGAGAAAAAATTTATTTATTCGTATATTTATATATACGTATATTCATATATTCGTATATTTTGTCAAGTATCGTTCAAGTTTTTAAAAAACGCATCAAAACGTTGTACACTCGTAGTGAAAAGATTCGAATTGGTCATTTTGACTACTCTAGTTGTCAGTCGTTGCACATTTGTAGTGAAAGATTTCGAATCGGTCATTTTGACTACTCTGTTCAAGTAGCTTTATAATAAGAAATTACTCAGATCTTTTCGAATCAGTCATTCCGACTACTTTAGTCAGTTTCGCTTTTAAAATAAAAAAATTATTCAAATCTTCGAGAACGCGTTAGAACGTACGTTTATAAAATTCCCGTGGAAAGTCTCGAATCAGTCATTTTGACTAGTTTAGTCGTTAACCGTCAATTTTACGCGGTTCATCCCAACGACTCGATGATAATTGCTCTTTTTTACCGACTCACCTCACCACCCTAGATTCTCAATAAGAAACGAAATTTACTGCAGATCTCTTTCCCGTTGTTGGAATTTAAGCGGAAAATGCACGCAACACGCAAGAACGCATGAAATATCAAAAGAGTTGCAACGTTTTCTTTTCACTTCCATTTCTTTACGCGAATTCACGAAAACATAAAATTGCATGAACGCGATCTCTTTTCAACACTCGATCGATAAATAAATTTCAAAAAAAGCGAACGAGGTAAAACAGTTTTCTGCTTCTTCACCTGTCGTCGCAACTTACAAACGACGCAATTCGTAATTCGCGGTTCTCATGGCCGACAACGTTGCCACCGACGATCGTGAAGGCTAACACTTCGCTCGTTTCACGTGTGAACCTTTTTCCCTCGAATTTCCTCGATAACGAGATTTTCGCTCGAGATTCCGGTTGGCAAAGTGTTCGGTTCGTCGTCGCACGAGTTTCGGCGTGGTTCTTTTTCTCCAGAGCGGAGAGGAGTGGGCGGAGAGGAGGTAAGAGAGGGGAAAAAAAAGTACACAGCACGGTCCTTAGAGAAGCGCTCGCTTTTAAAACGTTTCAAAGCGCGCACCTATCCCGGGGGAGTATAACCTTGTGTATGCGCAAATTATCACGCACGAGCGGGCATAGGCAAAACTCCGGCGAGACACGGGCACAAAGTAAAGAGATTGCAAATACGTAAGTCGCGAAACGGATTTGCCAACAATTTTCTCGTTAACGTTAATTCCGCGTGACAGTTCAATTTACGTTCTCGTTCCTCGCCATTGCCGCGAGATAGAATCGCGTTTCTAATGGATGGAAAAGTTGGTAGCAGCGGCGAGGTGTACCACTCGCATCGTAGGCTCGCGTCCGCCGTAGAACACGAAATAAGGAAGATCGCCGACTCGACTATTGTGCCCCGTCATTCTTTTTTCTCCCCCCGTTTAATTAATTTAATTAACGAAGATCACATGCAATATGGTTCAATGTGTGTTTATAAATTTAAATGGAAAATCACTGAAATGAAACCGTATTGGATTGCAATTTGTTGATCCAATCGTGACTTTGACCGACGTTCAGTGATTAAATTTTAATGTATTTAGGAAAGGGAACAGTCTGAGTCTGTGACATGTAAGTTGTGAAAATCTTATAGTTTCGGACACTAGAATGTAGAAATGGACAGTTCATCTATAATGTACGTGAAATATGATAATCAATACCTTCGATGTGGATATTTTTTTGAGAAAGCTTGGTAACTAAATTGAATAAAAATATAATTTAATGTAACGTTAATATTTCATTGTACGACTAATGTGTGATTGATTGATGAGGTATTGGGTTCAAAAATTCCTCTTGTGGAAAAAAATCGGAATATTTATGTCGTTTATAATTGAAGAGTATGTACACTGTATGAGTTAACCATGTTTCAAATATTTATAGAGGTGCTCGAGTGATGATAGTGTAAATATTTTAATTTCAATTAAGACAGTGGAGATTTTTTTACTTTGCCTTGGTGCAAGATGAACGTTTTCAGCTAGTATACCAAATTTTTAATATCATTTAATAGACAGCTTATATTCTATTATTCTTTACAAAATTATATGTTAGAAGTAGATATCGTTCTATTCTTTATAAATTTATCCTGAAAAATACTAACAGGGAAAAAGTGAATAAATCGAAAGAAAACTGTGACTTCTAAACGTGTTTTTTTAATATATTTAGTTATTCTTTATATATTTATTAAAAAGTTTCAATGACGCGATTACTTCGTTTCTTTCTTTTTTGCCTTTTTATTCTATTGCACGCTAAATAAATTCTCAATCGCAATTTTATTGTAACACTATTTCTTTCATTTTTTGGAATTAAATCGTAAGATAATTTCAATTATATTACGTTGAATGAGTTGCAATTAAAATTTAGCTAGAATATTCCCTCGAATTGTCAGTTCACCAAAAAACGAAAAAAAAACACGTTTTAGACGTTTAAGCTTTTCAATTGGCAATTAAAATAAGTTTCATCGTTAATAAATTCTTGTCACATTCACGTCGTCAGGCAAATTATAATTTCTGACAATTTGTTAATTTGTCACGCTTTCGTATGCATAAATCTTCCAGTTGAAATCTCACTCGCCGGTAGCAGCAACTATGATACGTACCTGAATCGTAATACTTCACCTCGAATATAAACTTCGTCGAAAATTCGTGAATGCAGCCGGGGAGATCGGTCGTCTGGTTATCCAGCCGTTTTTCACTAAAAACGCAATTACGATCTTCACCTAGATTCACGCTATATAACGCTAGCTGAAGGCATCGCGCCCGGTTGTCGCATGATTGAAACGCACAGTTAAAGGGTTTTTTTTTTCCGTGCTTTTCGATGTTTCCTCATTTCCCGCGGTCCCATTTTCTGTCTTTCTTTCTTTTTTCTTTTTCACCGTGCAGCTCGGTCTTTACGGAATAAAGAGAGAAAGAAAGAGAGAGAGAGAGGGAGGAGGAAAAAAAAGATATTGCACCGCTTAAATGCGGCTCCTTGTCCCCATGCTGGCGTACGAGAAAATGCTCTGGTAATGGAGCACGGAGTAAATGAGGACGAAAGAGTTTCAATGCATTTTTCATTTTTGACGCAGATTCTTTTAGGGTCACCTTTCACACCGCTGTCTTCTCTTTCGTTTTCTACCCTCCCCCTGTTTTCCTTTTCTTTATTTTCTCTATCTTTTCTCTCTCTCTCTCTCTCTCTCTCTCTCTCTCTCTCTCTCTCTCTGTGTTTATTTTTCTTTATTAATCAGCAAAAGCAAGCGAACGATTGCAATTTTTTTTAGTCACGCTTAACGCTAGAATAAATAAAACTGACGAGTCTGTAATTTTTATAAATAGGCGTGAATACACTGTACAAGCTTGTGTACTTTATTTATGTGTATTATAAAGATTCACCCTAATGTTTTAGGACTCTAGTCTTTTCTTTTTTAGTGTGAAATAAAATCTTAACTTTCAAGCGATGACTTTCACAGTCAAACGCAAGACATAATTTTACGAGAGTGTTTCACTATGATTCTCATCCCGTTTTTCCAGGTATTGAGAATTGCTCCGTAGCAAACTCTAGTTGTGGCAAGTGTTTAAAGCTCTGTAGTAAGTGATTTTGCCAGGAACTTATTGTAAGGCTTACCCTCAGCCTGTTTCTCAAGTGTTGTCGAGGGCTTTATAGTAAACGCGAAACATAAGGATGACTCATATCACTATGATTTTCTCTCATAACACTTTTTATTAATCAATCCAGGCGGTAGAATATTCGAATAATGGAAATGGCTCTGCTCTGTTCCAATTTTTTCTTTTTTCTTTTCCACTCTCTCTCTCTCTCTCTTTCTCTGTATATATATATATATTTTTTTCTGTTTTTCTTTCGTTCCGTTTAATCAAATTGCACATTAATCCGCTAACGAAATCAACGTTTACGAGAGAGAGAGAGAGAGAGAAAGCGAGCGGTTATTATCGAGGCTGGAAGCGAATGCAAATGATTTACTCGCGCCGAATTCAGCGTCAGTTCCCCAGGCTGATAATTTAGATAGAAACGTGTAATCGAGCGGCTCCGAAATGAAAATATCTCCGTGCAACTCCGGGAGTTCGAATCTGTGTCGAACGATTTCCGTGGAAAAATTTGTTAATTAAAAAAAAAAAAAAAAAAGGGGGGAGCGACGGGTGGAGAGAAAGGTAGAAGAGAGTGCGAAACTGGTACTCTGTGCAGTTTATACGATTCGGTGCATTGGCTTGATAAATTGCCACGTATTGTAAATTCATGGGGGAAATTGCTACACTTTATTTTATGGAGCGGCGCTTTAATCGGGAATCGGCGCTTTGAAAGATAGATTTTATTAAGAAAGAGCGAGCCATCGTTCCGTCAATTTGCGGAAAATTCATTACGAATATTCGAAATGCAATGAATGAAAAAAAAAAAAAAAAAAATTAAATTGGCACGCATAGTTGCCTGAATGGAGATAGAATTTGTAGATACGTGAAAACAAATGACACATCAGCAAAATAATCCACTGCAAAATTGCGTGAGAACGACAATTTATGAGTTATGCAATAATAATATAGAAACTCAAAAACGTGTCGACAAGTTTGCAGTTTCAGTGCTTCATCTGCATTTAATGCGGGTGGGACGTTATTAGAAAAATTATTGTAATTATTGTAATTATTGGAATGTTTAGCTTGTGTTTGACACGTCAGAGAATTTTGTAAAAATTGTTACGAAGAAAATACAACATTGCTGGGAAGAAATGTTAGTAAAAATATGACTAAAATATTAAAAAAGTTACAACATTCTGTAATGGATCCAAAATTACATCTTTGCCTAAACTGTTTTAACTAAAATTATTATTGCATTATTATACTGCATGCTATATATATATATATATATATATATCAACGAAAAGAATATTTTTTAGCTACTGTCCTTTTCTGTAATCTTAAAGTTTCTCAATTTTTTAATATGTGTACCAAATTTGCTTCGTCGGTCAGATAGAGACCGACGCAACCTGATCGGAAATATTACTGTCGGTCATCGGTGACCGACATGGCACTTAACCATTAAAATGTTAAACCATTAAAAGTGTTTTATATTATAGTTCAAATACGCGATAGAACTGCGAAAAAATACCTTTTCGATTCTCGAATTTTCACGTTACTTGTGTTATTATTGTACAACTCACTATTGGAAATTGTCACTGCACACTGTGTTACTTTTTTACAGTATTACAGATTTTGTTAATGTACCATGTGATGGTATAAGTTGACGACTAAGTTTCGATGGTTTCGACTAAATTTTTGCTAATTTTTGTAGATTTAAATTATATCAGCAAATAGTAATTCATAACTTGAAGTGGCGAAATGGTAAATGGTAGCTAATTTTTCGTTTATACGTAATTATGAAAATTTAAATAACATCGAAGTGATTTCTAAACGATTAATATCAATTTATTTATTTAGTTCAAATTATACAAATTCTGAGAAAACAACGAATAAAGATCTTCATCGAAAAAGATAAATATACATTAGAAGAAAAGATCGAGAAGCGTATCTTTATTTTCGATTTCGCTAAAAGAACTTTGCACTTTGATCTTTTAACTATATTTCAATAAAAGAACTTTGTACTCGTACTGTTAACTATATCTAGCGTTGAAACTTGTATTTTTCAAAACTATTTTATCAAAGTACTTCGAGAAAAGTCGAAACTTCTTAGTTTTCTAAGAAATCATTCGCGTTGAAGAGATTCATATCTGGTCGAACGTCGAAAGATTTAAAAAGATCTCTGCTATTTTCTTTTTCACGATTGTTGGCAATATATAGCTAGATATTGTCGTTAGAAAAATGGTTTCAAGATCGACTCTGTCGCGTATGAAATTTTGAACCAAGATGCTCTGCGAAAAAACGAACGAATGTTTTAATTAAAAAAAGAAGAAGAAAAAAAAAGAAGTATCCTTTCCAATGGATCTCTGGTCTTCTCTCGAAACTCTCGATTAATATTTACAAAACATCAGTCAGCTACATATCTATCATATCAAATTTCAAGAAATAAAACTGACAAATTGAAAACACTCTGACGAGCGTTTCGTTTCTGTCTTTTTTTCTCTTATTTTTTTTTTTCTATTTCCCTAGAATTTAATGCGCGTGTTTTTCTCACTGGAGTGAAAAATATATATATATATATATATTATTTGTGTTGCGAAAAAATTTCGCAAAGAGGGACGGAGCAAATATTTGATCGGTCGATGAAGATTGAAATTTCGAAAAGTTCGAATTCCCCCCCCCCCCCCCCAAAATATTTGTTTTGCTGTTCAGAAACAACGCGCGTACACAATCTCGACGGTTCGAATGATTCTCACTTCGGTTTTCGAATTTTCGTGAAGTCGTTTGGGTTAGGTTTGTCTTTTAAATTCATTGTTTCACTGCAGTTCTCTTTTTTCGTAAAACATTTACTAATTTACTAATTTTCATTTTTGTTGATTTGTTCCTTTTTACTAATTTACTAATTTTTGCTAAATAAAATCAAGAGTTAGATCTCGTTTCTACAGGCATTATTTATAAAAACATGAGAGTTACGTAAAAATCGACACACATTTGATCATCGAGCGATTGACATCATTGTTTCGTTTGCAATTCCTTTCAGCCGGTTTACATTGTTTTATAGGGAAAAATCGTAACTATGAAAAACCAATTCGAAATTCCGTACACGCTCTACGAAACTTTGCAGAGTTTTGGAGAATTCGAAGTGTCCACACATACGGTATAACACAGTTTTTAATTAAAAAAAAAAAACAAAACAAAAAACCTTTGGTTCTGTTCTTTATTTCGTCGTTTGTTTCTGCAATTAACGAACGATATATTTTTCGTTACTCTATCCCGCGCGAGTTTCCAAAGCGAGTAAAAATGCAAATTCGCGCGCCCGTTATTTTTTTTTTCTCTTTTTTTTTTTTGGCAAATTTCGACCCGTGATTTCGCCCGTCGGTCGTGAAACGTTCCAAAACAACGACGAAAGGAAACAAAAATCGATCCGTTTTTTTTTTTTTTTTTTTTTAATCCGCTGCAGTTATAAAGGTGCTTGATTGCTCGCCGATTCACTCGCATGATTGTGCTCATTGTGTCTGCGCGTTCACGGTTGAATAATCGCGAGAATCGTCGTTTCTGATCGACGAGGCACTCTCTCTCTCCCCGCCCGTTTGCATCGATCGTGTATTTTTAATTGAAAATGTTGCAAGAACAAGAGGTTGCATTGCTTCGAATAAAAGTATTATCAATTTTTATTCAAAGTGTCGATTTCGAACTCGATACATACATTGACAGACTGTGCACATTTATTTTACATTTAAATAGAAATTAATTTTTGTGAATTTTAGAAATTTATATTATATTTATAATGTATGTATTATGTTATATTAATTTTGTGAATTTTAGAAATTTATATTATATTTATATTACATGTATTATGTTATATTAATTTTGTGAATTTTAGAAATTTATATTATATTTATAATATATGTATTATGTTATATTATATATATTATATATATTATAATATTATATGTTATTATATATATGTTATATTATATATATATAATTTTATATTAATTTTGTGAATTTTAGAAATTTATAAATATTTATATTATAAAAGAAATTTAAGAATCTCAAGGACTAATAACATAACATTTGAATTCGAGAATCTGAATTATATTAAGAGCACTTCAATTGACAAAATACGTTCTGTAACGTGATATAGTTAGTTTAATTAATACGTGAGAGACAATTGAGAGCAAAAATTGAAATTTTACAGTCAGAGGTTGACTCTACAATATTTTTTTTTAAAAATCGTGTCCTTTAATTCGGTGTTACAATTAAGAAGTTTAGGAATCTGAACGAGTGACAAAATAATTCTGCAACGAAATGATATAGTTAGTTTAATTAATACGTGAGAGACAATTACTCACAATCAGAGATTAGTTTGTATTAAAATCTTGTCTGTGTTAGTTCTCTTGGTAG
Source organism: Frieseomelitta varia (assembly GCF_011392965.1). Taxonomy (NCBI): domain Eukaryota; kingdom Metazoa; phylum Arthropoda; class Insecta; order Hymenoptera; family Apidae; genus Frieseomelitta; species Frieseomelitta varia. Next base: position 61,339 of record NW_025110489.1, on the reverse strand, counting down.
CTTACAATTTTTTTTTCTTTTATGTATCATTAAGAATTAAAAATAGAAAATATGTAAAAATATTATAAATTATTATCTAGAATTAAAGATAGAAAATATCAATATTATAAAATATTATTTAGAATTAAAAATAGAAATATTACAAAATGTATAAAAATCTCGGTGAAACTGCTTTTTAATAGAAACATCTTGCGAAAAATAGGAAAATAGTCGAACGTTCAAATAGTTGAAAAAAATGTTCAAAGTATTGAAACAAGATCAAAATGCTCATCTCAGTTTCAGAACTCCGCAATTTTCGTTTTATTCTGATATCTTGAATATTTTTCTCAACACTACAACGTTTCGACTCCTCGTTTCTACAAAACAACGCAACGTTTCCATGTTCTATTCCCATGGACAATATACTTTACATAGTCCTAAACGGATACATAGAAAAAGTAGTAGCAAGGTACTAAAATTAATGAAATTAAATTAAATAAGAAATAAAAAGTTACAAAAAGGTTCAAGAATTAATAAAAAAAAGATCATCATATTAATAAGCCGATTAGTAATAAAATATTAATGAAATATTAACGGAAGAATTAAATAAAAAAAGACTGGAGAGTCTGAATAAAGTAGTATCGACTAGAAAAAAAAAAAAAAAAATTCCGAGATCGAAAACACGTAGGTAAGCAAAAAAAAAAAAAAAAAAAAACTTCCGAGAGCGAAAACACGTGGGGAAGCAACAAAAAAAAAAAAAAAAAAAAGCTCTAGTTGGTAAACGAATTTCGTTTATAATCCTCTGACGCGAGGATTAACGGCCGACGATAATTCCGTGTCGAGGAAGTCGATTCGCTTGGTTATTAGTTTTCCCGAACTGGTTGGCTGTACCGACGTAAACGGAACTGGCGATCTTTTCTCCTCCTACTCCTCCTTCTTCCCCCTCCCATTCCTCCTTCTTCCCCCTCCCCTCTCGTCCTCCTTCGGTGCAACACAACGGTCGATTTCTGCTCCGCTTCGCGAACGCTTTCAAGTGGTTTTAACAATACGGTGTTAATAAATCGTCGGAGTGCTGGCAAGGGTCATTCGGTTAACAGACGGTGACGTGAAGTAGTAAGCACCACACCGGTGCTTACTAAATTAACAACCAGCGTGACGACCTGAATTTCGGTGTTTCGTCGACTCCGAACGTCGACTGACACAGAGTGAAACGCGACATCGTGCAGGAGGGTGTCGCGTTTTAATCTATAAATGCAATTATCCTTGAAGCTGCTCGTCGTCTGAAAAAGTGTCCCAAAGTGCATCTTTTCTTTTCTTTTTTTTTTTTTTTTTCTGTTTCGAGAGAGGGCAGTAATTCAGTTTGTAACTTAGTTTGTCCCTAGGGTCAGTCAGAAGGTCACTACTGGTTTTTCCAAGTATAATCGCGTAATTTCTTTCTTTACGTAGGAGTAAAAATGTATTAATCTGTGTGTGTCGAGATTTTGATAAAATCTTGTTTCGCAAAATTGCGTCATTGTGGAATGTAATTTTATAAAATGTTTTAGTTTTGATTTTATAAATATCTTAATTTTGTAAAAATTTTAACTTTTAAACATTTTAATTTTATAGAAACTTTAATGTTAAAATATTTTAATTTCGTAAAAATTTTAATTTTATAAATATTTTAATTTTATAAAATTATATGTATTTGTACTCTTCCTGTCTTTTCTACGTAGATTTTATATAAAAATATCTCCTAGACTAATGAAATTTTAGACGTGGGTATATAAGGTTATAATATTTTTTTTTTTATACGAGAACGACCTACTGCGTCGATCGATGCAAAAAGAATTACGTAATTATACTTGAAAAAATAGTAGTGACCTTCTGTTATATCTCCTACACGTGTCTATCTAGAGACAAGCTAGCAATAAGTATACCAAATTACTGCTCTTTCAAAACAAAAACAAAAAAAAAAATACGTTTGAGACATTTTTTAACTGACGATTAGTTCAATTGGGAGATAGTTGCATTTATAGATTGAAATTGGACACCCTGTATGTAAAATAGAGCATAAGATAGCACGTTTTATACCATATACATATTTCTCACATTATTGCCTTTCGAACCACACGGTAGATCCAGTTAATATACATGGTGGACCAAAAGTTTCTTTCTAAAAATGTAAAAAAGAAAAATTAAAAAATATATATAATAAATATACTTATATATATATTTATAAATATAAATTTATATATATATAACAAATATATATATATATATATTTATAAATATAAATTTATTTAATTTGTAAAATTGAAATTTAATTTTATTTAATATTTAAAGTTAAAGTTTATTTCAAAATTTGCAATCCTTAAATTGTAAATCATTTACAAATTAGTAGGAAGTGATTTTTGGCCCACCCTATAGAGCATTCGTTCACGCAAATTCAAGCATTGCGTAACAATAAATTGCACCTCCACGTTACATTGCATCGCGTCATCCCAATTACATACATTTCTCTGGGAGAAATGATTCTAAATAAAAAGGAAAGGAAAGAAAAAAATGTATCGTAGAGCAGAGAGAGAATGCGTAGATTATTACATCAGCATCCTTGGACATACACAGCACGTTGAATGTCATTAACGAGACGCGATCTCCCAAAGAGATAAAGACGAAAATGTAAATATCGTGGGAACAAGGTAGAACAGGTCGAATATTTACGTTCCTCAGTCGTACGGAAACGTATCGAACGCGTAACATTCGTGTGAAATACAGCCGACTAAGTGCTTATTAACATACGTAGTAATGAATCGCCAGAGAAGGTTGAATCCAGTTGAGATACACGCGACATTGAAGTTAAATTTAATTGAACGAGGAGTAAGTTGTAATTAATTGAATTGAATTTAATCAAACGAGGAGTATTATCCTGTGTATAAAAACAGTTTAACAGGGATGCATAGTTGACAGAAAAGTCGTAAAAGTGGTGATTGGGGGAGGTATTGGTGGTAGGATATTATAGGGAATATTATATTGAAGGATATTTTATTATTATATATTATATAGGGAATATTATATTAAAAGATATTTTAATATTAATATTATGTTAAAGGATATTTTAATATTATATATTATATAGGGAATATTAAAGGATATTTTATTATTATATATTGTATTGATGTGACAATACTATAAAGGGTATTATATATTATACTGTATTAATGTTATAATATTGTATTAAAGGATATTATATTATTATATATTAGGTAATATTAATTTTATATTATATAATTATATATTACATTATCATATGTATTAATAAATAAGTAATAAATTATATTATTATAAATATTAATATATTTATACTAATATATATATATATATATATAGTAATATAATATAATGGAAATATTGCAGGATATTATATTATTGATATAATGACAAATTATCTCATTAATAATTTATTAGAAGCACATTGAAACGATTGACGATAATGATAAATGTACATAATTAATTAATAATTAATAAATATATATAATGATATAATATAATGTAATGGAAATATTAATATAATAATAAATATAATAATAAATATCGTTACATGTATTAATAATTTACTAGAGGAAAATTAAATAGTAAAAAGTACATTGAAACGATTGACAATAATAATAAATTATATATAATTAATTAATAAATACATATAATGACATAATATAATGTAATGGAAATATTACAGGATATTATATTATTAATATAATAATAAATTATTAATATCGTTACATACATTAATAATTTATTAGATGCAAAAATTAAATAGTAAAGAGTATATTGAAACGATTGAGAATAACAATA
>NW_025110489.1:51056-57490 GCF_011392965.1 Frieseomelitta varia | reverse complement strand
ATGACATAATATAATGTAATGGAAAATATTATAGTATATTATATTATTAATATAATAATAAATTATTAATATCGTTACATATATTAATAATTTATTAGAGCAAAAATTAAATAATAAAAAGTATATTGAAACGATTGACAATAATAATAAATTATATATAATTAATTGATAAAAATATTAATGTTGGAATATTTTGGAATACTAATATTGGAATATTTTGCAATTTTTCAATATTAATTTTGGAATATTTTGGAATATTTTGCAATTTCTCTCAGCAAAATTAGCAGATTAACTACTGAAATGTGTCGATACTGCCGTTATCGCACAAACTCGTTCTTCTGCACTTTTTTTTTTTTTTGACTAATTTCTATTGGAAACAAGATTCGGTTTCCTGATAATATCACCACAGAATTCGTAGTTGTACGCAGACAAGTACGCCCTTCGCTCAGTAACTTCTCACATAAACTAACATAAACTCGTCCAACGATTCTTCCAGCATAAATTCACCCTTTCGCGCGAGCGAAATTCGCACAGAGTACGAGGCAATTTATCGGAAGAAAGTTTCCGCGTCTGTTGTAACGCTGGTAAATATATTCCGCCGGGCGGAACAGAACGTTTCGGAATAGTGGAGTATCGGGATAATGGGGAGAGCTACTGGTGCTCGAATTCCTCGCGGATGAGAATCAATACGCGCGCGGTTACGACTCGTGGAATACGAATCTGGAGCAGAGCCGCGAATTTCGTCGTTCGCTGGAAGACGATCTGCTTCTGCAGGCTCGAACTTCGATAACGAGTGCAGCCTGCTTGTCGAGGAGGAACATAACGGATTACGTGTGTTCTAGCTCGCTCTCTCCTGCGATTTGATTTCAATTTCGACTTAAACTTAAGAAATTGAAATCTACCACGTCGTAGAACGTGAAAGCACCGAAAGTTTCGAAAATTTTATAGTAAGCGTTGTGTGAAACACTTTGATGTTTTAGTTGGTGTTCTAGTGAGATTGAAAGAGGATTTTGGGCATAAAAAAATTGCGGGAAATTTAAATATTTAATATAATTATGAAAATATAAAATTATAACTAAATTTTATATTAACATTAGTTTCCTAATATTGTAGAATTTTGGCTTCGATATTCACTGTCATGTTACATGCTCAAAATGATTATTCACCACGCCACATAAATTAATTTTGCAATAAATATCTTCCGAGTGACGAGAAATATTTAAATTGCTTCCTCCGTCTCAGTCGTTTATGCACAAAATAAATTATTCTTCTCTGTCAAATATTAAATGTAATTACATTTGTAATTATTTAACAGCAGTTTAGTTGTAACATATAACAAATAAATACGTGCAATACAATATAATAATTATTTTTAACTATAATTACAAGTTGAATAAGGTAACATTTCATGCAGAAATTTTTCTTATATATATACATATTGTTTGCTTCACGTATATAATAATAAATAATGTATTTATATTTATTTAATAATTAATATTTAATAGTTATTAAATAATATTATAAATAATATTATAAAATATTAAATATTATTAAAAAATTAATAAATAATGTACTTATTTATTTAATAATTAATATTTAATAGTTATTAAATAATATAAATAATATTATAAAATATTAAATATTATTTAATATTTAATAATTAACAACTAAATGTGTTCTAATGTATTTATATTTTCATTATATATATATATATATATTTCACATGTATTCTAAAATTGAAAATTACCGATATATCGATAATGTGATCAGTATCTTTAATGACGATGTGTATTCAGTTATTAATGAATGAGATGAACGATGAGACATTATCAGTATTAGTATTGCATATCATTATTGATACTCGTCGATATGTCGTTAATATTGTTAAAATTTGTCGATAAAATGTAATTGAACCTGTCGAAAGCATGTTAGTATTGGCAGCAACAACAATAACAGCAAAAAAATAATTATGTGAAAATCCACAGTACACAGATTTAATGTTTGTTTGTAGAAACAAAATGAATTCGCACGATTTCTAAATTTTTAGAGTCGCAACTGAAGGAATGGAAATTTTTAACTCTTATGTATATCACAATAGTTAATTTTACAGATATTTCTCTGTATCTTTCTGCTTTAGATATTATTCCAACATTTCCAATAGTTTTCCAAACGCATAGAGACAGCCCAATAAAAGTTCCTTTTTTTTCTTTAAAAGAAATTTAAATATAATTATTGTAATTTAAATATAATTAATATAATTATTATAATTTAAATATAATTAATATAACTATTATAGTTTAAATATAATTAATATAACTATTATAATTTAAATATAATTAATATAATTATTATAATTTAAATATAATTATTCTCCTTGTAGCACTTCACTATGTGAAACAAATCTCTACTTACTTTACTTTAGTTCCTAGTTGCATTCAGAAAAATAGAAATTTCCATGCAAAGTCTATATTATTATCAATCTATATTATTATATTAATCACAGATAAATATGTATAAGTTATAGTCACATTAATCACTGATAAACGTGTAATTGGTGTGTAATAATTCGTAACAATGATTTGTTAAAACGGTCATTGCTTTGCACTTTCGTTATTAATACGAGGTATGATAATTTCTTGGAGCAAGTCTCTACTACTTGTTCACGAAAACAGAAATTTCCATAAACGTCAGCAATACATAATACTCGTTATACAGAATGCAGCACGTTGGCCTTTTCAGCGGCGAGTTTCTTCCAAGTATTTGTATCTTTGAATGCGTTAATTACATTGTTTGCTTAATGAGTTTTCGTTTGTGCTGCACGTATAGTTGCAGCCGTTCTCGCAATCTAATTGCCGAAATAATACCGCGAAGTATCAAGGGTAACCATAAAGGCATCCCCATTGCTGCCTCGATGCGAATTTTCAAAACGTACAGCGTCGTCAGTTTAAATAAAGTTTAATTCTTCTTGCCTTAAATTACAAATGTGTTTTTTTTTTTTTTTTATTGCGAAAAATTAAATATTGAATGTTAAATATTTATTAAATATTGAATATTTAAATATTTATTGAATATTTATAAATAAATATTGAAATAAATATTGAATATTTAAATATTTATTAAATATTGAATATTAAATATTTATTGCGAAAAATTAAAAATTGAATATCAAATATTTCTGATCTTTTTTTTTTTACACAGGATGGGCCAGAAACTCACTTTAATTAAAGTACCAAAATAAATCCGTAATATTTTTTTATTATATACTTTCAAAATTTTTTCTTCTACAGATATTTTTAAAACCTAATGAGAGAATCATGCTTGAAATTTAACTTTAAGTTTAATTAATAAAGTATAAAGTTTGTTTAAAAAATTTAATGAATTAATTAAAAAAAACTTAAGTTCAGTCAGAAAAATTTAAAGTTTATTTGAAAAATTTAATGAATTGATTAAAAGTTTGAGTTTAATTAATAAAATTAGGTTTTTCGTTGTATTTTGCTGTTTTATTGAAAGAAACAGGCGGGAAGAAACTTTCGATAAAAAAAAAGGGGGAATATTTTATCCAATTGGGAGAAGATAAACTGGAAATGTTTTGACTATCTGTTCCATCGACGATTAAAACATAAAATTTGCATCAGAGACATCAAAGTCAAAAAAAAAAAAAAAAAATAGAGAAACTTTATAATAGTACAATGTATATAAGCTTTCATTTATATATTTTACGAAAAATCTGTAAAAATACAGTGCTATTAAGTCTATGAAACATTTAACAGAAATTATAAATTGGTCATTTTGGCCATTTTGATAGTTCTAGCGTTAAAAGGCATTAACATGTAAAATCCTTTCTCGGCACAATCGAACTGAGCACGACGAGTTCAAAATTACCCATTAATATCGTTTCGAAGGAACTGACAATTTCGCCGTTTCATCTGGCCAGTAATTTAATACCGGACTGTCGAACATTCAAATGAATTTTCAACTACGAAATACGGCCATTCGATACCAGAAATGCGTCTGCGTGTGCATGATACACGTGCACGTTCAATTACATTCGAATTACCGATATTTTAACAATATTATCGATATACACGGAATTGCCGATAACATTTTGATATTACGGTAACGCAAGCGACCGTAATTGTTATTGGTAGCTGAGTTTCTATTATGGATTGTGTTTTCGGTGTACATACAACGGGATTGTTCGAAGAAAATACCTGGCGTTCCTGTTAATCGATAGGAAGCTCATGTTGTGTCTTGTTAGATTACGAATAATTCGACACGAACGTCTAACAAATAATGAAACAACGAATCTAAAGAAATATCGGTAATGTCAGCTTGTTTCTTTGGTTTTATATTGCCATTTTGAGAAATGTTTTTGAGGAAGAAAAATACAATGATTCGGGAGAATTTATAGATGAAGCTATATTTGACGAAATTCTGACAAACAATGAAATAACATTATAATAAATAATAAATAATAAATAATAAATAATATAGTATATAATATAGTATAATAAATAATATATAATATAATAATATAATAAATAATATAGTAATAATATAGTAGTAATATAATAAATAATATAGTATATAATATAGTAGCAATATAATAAATAATATAGTAATAATATAGTAGTAACATAATAAATAATATAGTAATAATATAGTAGTAATATAATAAATAATATAGTATATAATATAGTAGTAATATAATAAATAATATAGTATATAATATAGTAGTAATATAGTAAATAATATAGTAATCCTCAAAAATATTATTAACGTCAGTTTGCTTCTCTCTATTAGCTATTTCCAAACTACAAGCAACTCAATGTCAGTTTGTTTCTCTGGTTTTATATTAGCCATTTTAAGAAATATTTTTGAGGAAAAAAAAAACAATGATTCGGGAGAATTTTAGATGAAGCTATATTTGACGAAATTCTGACAAATAATGAAATAACAATATAATAAATAATAAATAATATAGTATATAATATAGTAATAATATAATAAATAATATAACATAGTAATATAAAATATAATATAGTATAATGGTTCGGGAGAATTTTAGATGAAGCTATAGTTGACTAAATTCTGACAAATAATGAAATAACAATATAATAAATAATAAATAATATAGTATATAATGTAGTAATAATATAATAAATAATATAACATAGTAATATAAAATATAATATAGTATAATGGTTCGGGGGAATTTTAGATGAAGCTATAGTTGACGAAATTCTGACAAATAATGAAATAACAATATAATAAATAATAAATAATATTGCATATAATGTAGTAATAATATAATAAATAATATAACATAGTAATATTAAATATAATATAGTATAATGGTTCGGGAGAATTTTAGATGAAGCTATAGTTGACGAAATTCTGACAAATAATGAAATAATAATATAATAAATAATAAATAATATAGTATATAATATGGTAATAATATAATAAATAATATAGTATATAACATAGTAATAATATAATATATAATCCTCAAAAATATTATTAACGTCAGTTTGCTTCTCTCTATTACCTATTTCCAAACTATAATAATCAACTCCTCATTCAAACGACGAATCCCAAAAATTATCATTCGTTTGTCAGTCTGTTTCTCTGACGCTGTATTAGCCACTATAAAAATTGGGAAAATCTCATAAACTAGAAATTGGTCAAAGAAGCTATTTTTATGCTACTATGGCATTCGTCGACTTGAGCAAAAGTTACGGATTGTACATACACCGTTCACAAAAATTAGGGGACACTTTAAAACGAATAATACAAAGCGATAAAAGAAAAGAAAGAAGTATTTCATTCCAACGCAAGAGGTTAATAAAAAAAAAAAAAAAAAGAGAACCACAAATGCTTTTTTTTTTTATCACTTCGTATCCATTTCGAAATATCACTAATATCCTAAATTTTCGTGGAGCAGTGTAGTTGCATTCGATAACGAAATTCGTTTCGAAATCCTAAGTTCCGCCATTTTTTCGCGCTGCGCCGGAAGCGAGGCCTCGGCCAGGGCTTCCGGCGGCCATCGACGCCTCCGGAGTGAGAACGACCCGCTCGCTCGTCGAGCGTCTGAAGAAAAAGGGAACGAGGGGCCGCGGTTTCGGTGCGTCAGCGTCGTCTGAAAAAACGTCCGAGTCCCGTGCGGCGTGTGTCGCGTGTGGCCGAAGCTCCTTAAGGCTGCGGTCAGATTCGCTTTAAGTGCATTAGGTAAATCCACTTAGATCGAGTCTTATATAAAACATCGGCTAATCAGCTTTAAAAGGGCTGCGCGTGTCAAAGGAGACTGCTCTGCTCTCGAATCTTGCTCTTTCTCTCTCTCCCTCTCTCTCCTCTTTTCTCTGCGTTTCTTTGTTTCGTTCGTTCTCTCTCTCTCTCTCTCTCTCTCTCTCTCTCTCTCTCTCTCTCTCTCT
>NW_025110489.1:39666-49811 GCF_011392965.1 Frieseomelitta varia | reverse complement strand
GAATGTCTCTATAATGATTTAGAATGTTTTATGCTTTTGACGATACAGAATGTCTCTATAATGATTTAGAATGTTTTATGCCTTTAATGATATAGACTGTCCCTACAATGATTTAGAATGTCTCTACAATGATATAGAATGTCTCTAAAATGATTTAGAATGTTTAATACTCTTAACGATACAGAATGTCTCTATAATGATTTAGAATGTTTTATGCTTTTGACGATACAGAATGTCTCTATAATGATTTAGAATGTTTTATGCCTTTAATGATATAGACTGTCTCTACAATGATTTAGAATGTCTCTACAATGATACAGAATATCTCTAAAATGATTTAGAATGTTTAATACTCTTAACGATACAGAATGTCTCTATAATGATTTAGAATGTTTTATGCTTTTGATGATATAGAATGTCTCTATAATGATTTAGAATGTTTTATACCTTTAATGATATAGACTGTCCCTACAATGATTTAGAATGTCTCTACAATGATATAGAATATCTCTAAAATGATTTAGAATGTTTAATACTCTTAACGATACAGAATGTCTTTAGAATGATTTAGAATGTTTTATGCTCTTAACGATATAGAATGTCTCTAGAATGATTTAGAATGTTTTATGCTCTCGTATGTCTCTAAGGCATGTCCTTATATATATATTTGGTTATCATCGTCAATTGGAAGGGGAAGAATCCAAGATGACCAACTATTGGATCTTGCCCTTATGACTAACTCATTCACAGTCTACTTTTATGTGAATTTATTGTTGCTCATTGTCAGCATAGATTCAATATTGTCCGGTTTCCGACAATAGAAATTATTATTAAGAAGTAATCAACTTGTCATTTGTTAAACATACTTGAAACTGTAGAGAAAATGTTGCATTGTCTTTGGGACCAGAAATTCTCTTGAAATAAAAAAAAAAAAAAAAAAATGCTCGTCGTCCGGCCAGAAAAGTTCAACAAACCCACAAAGGCGAACAGAATGAAACGTGCTGTGACACGCCAGCCGTCCTCCCCTCCTCTGCCTTTTCCTCCCCCACCAAACGATGTTGCCAGCCGCGCGATCTCACCCTCGTCTCGTCCCTGTCAAATATCGTTTGTCATCGATACGATCGAAAAAGGCGGTGGCAGACTGTCTGACAACGCGAACACAACCAACACACACACACACTTACACACACACACACGTGGCTTGGCTGCATTCAGCGAGAAACGCGAAATAGAAAAGAGAATCCAGAATGCCCGAGAATGGATGGAGAAGGGAGAGAGATCGGTAAAAGCCTTTCGTTGAAACGTGGCTGGCTGCCACACACCGTCGTTCCGAGGCGTTCGAAGCGAAAAAAAAGAGCGATGGTGCAGATGAAGAAAGAAAGAAGAGAAAAGAAAGAAAACAGACCGTGGATCGATCGAAGCGAAGCTTCACACATTTTACCCGTGTGTAAATGAAACAGTTTCGAGCGAGAGCGTGGATGGACTAGGATCCCAGGATCGTTTGAAAAAGGGGGGAGGAGGTGTGGGCGGTTTGGACGAGAGTTTATTCGAGGATAGTTGAATTTGTTTTTGGTCGTTTTTTTTTTTTTTTTTTTTTCGTTCGGCCTGGTTCGATTTTCTTCCGCGACGTAATGGGATTAGGCGAGAGAGAACGATTATGTATGTTTGTTTCGACCGTCGACGAAGCGAAGTTGGCGATGGAGGGGGGAGTCGAATTTCCTTGAGAGCCCCTTGTGCGTCAGTTCTCACCTACTTTTTTTGTCGGGAGATGTATAGGAATTCTCGACAAGTGTGTCTTCGATATTTCGGCCGGCTCGCGGAGGGAGATTTCGAAATAGGAAATCGCACACTATAATACGGAAAGACACGGTGCTCCTTGCAATGCTCGACAATTTTTAACGAAAAATTATAAATTTTACTTTTAAAAATTATTACTTTTGAAATATAACTATATTACTATATTACTATATTACTATGTTATAACTATATTACTATATTACTATGTTATAACTATATTACTATATATAACTAAATACTATATTACTATGTTATAACTGTATTACTATATATAACTATATTACTATATTACTATGTTATAACTATATTACTATATTACTATGTTATAACTATATTACTATATTACTATATATAACTATATTACTATATTACTATATACTATATATAACTATATTACTATATATAACTATATTACTATATATAACTAATAGTACTATAATATACTTTAAAGTGTAATATTTAAATATTACACTTTAAAGTACAACTAGGAAATATTACTTTTAAAAATTGGTTAAAACTGCTTTATTTTAAAACTAAAATCAGTTTTAAAAGATGTTAGTTAAATTATAATAGACTATGATAAAATATAGTAATATAATAATATAATATATATATTATTATATTACTATATGCTATTATGATAAAATATAGCAATTATAATAAATTATATAAAATATTATATAGTAATTATATATATTACCATGATAAAATAGTTAAATAAGTTATATATATTACTATGATAAAATATAGTAATTATAATAAATTATATAGAATATTGTATAGTAATTATATATATTACTATGATGATATATAGTAATTATAATAAAACAATTTTCATTATATTCTCGGGAAAATATTCGTGTTTTTCGTAAAAGTACGAGGAAGCATGAAAAATATGAAATAACAGGAATATGAATTTTCGTGAAAATCCGCGAGCTAGAAACAAGAGAAGAGTATAGAGTTTGATAAAACAAAATCGTTCGTCTTGAGGCCTCGTTTTCGAGAAAATTGAAAATCGACTCGAATTCGTCAAGTATGTTTGAATTTGGCTGATTTCAAACGTGAGAGGAAAGAATAATTAACACAGATGGTTGCCCTACGTGCAAAACTGACTAAGAGGTGTGGAATAAAATTTTTTTCGTTTTCGAAAAAGTCGATTCAAAAAAATACGTCTCTTTTTTACTTGTTTACACAAAATTGAGAAACAGCCGAATTCTACTCTCTTGAGAATGAATGACTCTCTGCAGGAGAGAAAAAAATCTCGCGACGATAAATTTTCTCTAAGACAAAAAAAAAAAAAAAAAAAATTAACGTAATCTTCTGTACCCCCAAAAGTTTCCTAATTTTTCTGAATTCTCAGATCCTCGATCTGCGCGACTCTTGCAACATTTGCAAAAAAAAAACGTGAATCGCGAATGATATAAATAATAATAATAATAATAATACTATATAAATAATAATAATACTATAAAAATATACACAATGGTTCGACTGGTGTCGAAGCAAACGCGGCGGATGATCGTTTCCAAAAAAAACGTCGCGCAGTGTGCATTTCTCGAACGAACGAACAAACAAACAAACAAACAAACAGTCGTTCAAACGTTTCCATTGACTAATTGCTCTGCGCTGTTGTAAAACGTGAAATAAAATCCATCGATTAACAACGAAATCGAATTATCGTTCCGGCGGTGTTTCGGTGAAAAAAAAAAAAAAAAAAAAAACTCTGGCGCCGCGACGGTCGAGGGTCGAAGTATTGTAGAAGTTAAAGTGGCCATTTTAAAAGCGCGGCGGAACGTTGGAGGGAGAGGTGGAGGGGGGGGCTTTTAAAATATGAAAACTAAGCCGAATAACTCGACTTGAAATTGAATGCGAAGTAGTTCGATTGTTCGTGCAAGCTTGAAAACAAAAAAAAAAAAGAAAAGGAGAAAAGAAAAAGAAAGAAATAAAGAAAGAGAAGTGGAGAGTCTGTTCGAAGGATCGAACTGGGATTTCGGAGAACTTGCTTAATATAGTTTCAGCAGTAGCTCAAATCACTTACAATTAGAGCCACTTGAGGAACGACTGACCTGTAACATGTTGAACTATTCAGTTGGCTCGAGTGGTCTTGATAATGAGAGAATAAATCGGATGAAAGGGGGGATTTGGTAAATAGGAGGGGATGATGGTAATATCCGGGACGTTGTCTTTATTTTATTATATTGTTATTTTATGTTTTTATTTTTATTTTAATATCTTCGTTTTATTACATACGTGACAGTTGTTTATTATTGCTCGAATAATCATTGCTTGTTACCACATTGTTCAATGATCAAATATTATATTTAATGATTAATAACTTAATAGTATAAATAATTAATAATTTAATAGTATGAAATATTTGGGTAAATATAAAATATAAAATATAGTACGTAACATAATATAATATAAAAATATGAAAATATAATGTAATATAAAAATATAAAAATATAATATATAATATAATATAAAAATATAAAAGTATAATATATAATATAGAAATATAAAAATAATCTATAATATAATGTAAAAATATAAGGATATAATATGTAATATAATATAAAAATATGGAAATATAATATATAATATAATATAAAAATATAAAATTATAAGATATAATTAATATAAAAATATATAAGTATAATATGTAATATAATATAAAAATATAAAAGTATAATATATAATATAATATAAAAATATAAAAGTATAAGATATAATTAATATAAAAATATAAAAGTATAATATGTAATATAATATAAAAATATAAAAGTATAATATATAATATAATATATAATATAATATAAAAATATAATAAAAAATATAATATATAATATAATATAAAAATATAATATAAATTATTTAGATAAGTACTTCATATTATATTTTTTATATTTTTTTAGTTTTGAAAGACTGAAAAAAAAATTAAACACAGAAATGTTCACACGTGTATTTGAAAAACGTGCAACGCGAAACATTCATACTGATTCATCCAGCACGTTCACACACGTTTTCTATTTGTACAATTTTATATACATTATACATTGTGCATTTGCAAGAGATCCATATTAATAATTATTCGCTGGTATTATTTCGAAACGAAAAGAAATAAGAAGAAAAAAAAATATATATATATATATATATATATATATTTATCTTGGAACGATGTTTTTGCACAGCTTCGTTATCGTGGCACAACTACTTATCATTTAAAAGGAACAAGAAACGGAAGAAGAAATGACAAAGAATGAAATGTGTGCATAAAAAGTACGAGAGTAACGAGATGGCTCTATTCGTCGTGGCTTTTGCACATCGTTTAACTCGCGCCGAGGCCATTTGTCCATTTTCTTTACTTTCCCAATGTGGGTCAAGTGACGAACAATGGCAGGCCGACTTAGTTTCATTTAAAATCCTATCTCCCGTTCGCTGTTCGCCGCGAATTATTTTCAATAACCCTCTCCTCAACCCGTTATTGTCGCTGGCATTTCTCTCTTGGCTTCGTTCCCTTTCGATCGCGAATTTCTACGGAATTAATAATGCATTCGTTTCGAGGGGAATCGAGAAACAACTGCGGCCGATGCAACGATGCCATTTCGGTTAATCGATGTGTTACTCACGTTTCACTTTGTTTCTCGCCGAGTTACTCCTGAAATTTGAAAAAAGTTGTATTAAATTGAAATAATACATTCTTTCGTCATTTTTTTTTTTAGAAATTAGTCTTAGAAAGGGATAAAGACGATGTGAAATGAAACATGCAATTAAAATTATATTATACATGGATATAATATGATTATTGGAGTAAAAAATTTACTCATAATTACTTATAATTTACTTATTAAAATTTAATTTTAATCATAATAAATTTAATTATAATTTACTTATTAAATTTTAATTTTAATTATAATAAATTTAATTATTAAAATTTACTTATAATTAACATATTAACAATTAAACAAGGATTATAATAATGCACATATGTACTGTATTATATATTATATATGTGTATATATGTTACATATATTTTTCACTATTTCATTTTGTTTCTTCACTTTGCATTTTATATTTTATATTAACAGTATCCTAAAGTCTGCTTCTGAAAGTACAGATTTGCGTAAATATCCGCATTTCAGTACCTAATCAATGAATCCTTGCGAAACTTCGTTATAAACAGATCGTTTTAGAAACATTTCTCAACCTCTTTTCTCCTCGTGAACTGTCTGTTTTTTTTTTTTTTTTATTTTTTCCTCTTCTCTTCATAAATCTTTATTCCTTCCCTCTTTGAATTTCTTGTTTAATAAATGAATCACGTCCGCCCCTGGGGAAAATCCGTTTCTTGTACCTTGTAGCCATATCTCTTATTCATCCTGACCCATTTTCCGCGAATTTTAAAACTTTCATGGAAATCTGTTGATCTTGATGATCGTTCTCGTGTTTTACGTAACAAATCGTGAAATGCGGTTCATACCTCAATTTTTCATTGCGTTGATTAAATACAAAAATTATTTTCACACTTGTATATATATACATACATATTTGTATTTTATTATAGTTTTTATAGTTATTATATTTTATTTTAGTACATTTTAATATTTAATCTCACAATTGTATTTATTGTCGCACTCGCGTACAGTTAAATTCAAATAGAGTAAATTCTCATACAACTAAAAGGAAGGAAGAGCTTTTCAGTATATATATCATTATATATATAATTACGTAGACACAAATATCCATAATAAACAATTGTACATGGATATGTATATGTAAAAAAATTACAATCGATTAAATTCTCATATAACTAAAAGGATACAGAGCTTTTCAGTATATATCATTATATATATATATATATATATATATATATATATATATATATATATATATAATTACGTAGACACAAATATCCATAATAAACAATTGTACATGGATATGTATATGTAAAAAAATTACAATTGATTAAATTCTCATATAACTAAAAGGATACAGAGCTTTTCAGTATATATATTATTATATATATAATTACGTAGACACAAATATCCATAATAAACAATTGTACATGGATATGTATATGTAAAAAAATTACAGAACAATCAACAATGGTGATTGAAATAAATATCGATCAAAGATTCGAAATTTAAAAAAAAAAACGGAATCAGACATTTGACAATTCTGCATGTTGTGTAATTAACGATGAAACGTCGCGTTCAGTTGACTTGCAAATTAGTACAGAGGTGGCTGACTGGCGGCCCCGCGTGTGGCTCTTGCCCCCCACTTTTCTGATCGCTAGCGTCATCCCCTCCACTACGTCCATCCTTTCACTGCGCGTCGAGAGTGTCGCGGCTACAATGCTCGCGTTAGGTATATATATATATGTTCGTTTTGCTGTAGCTGGTGAAGGAAAATAGGTAGAGAAGATGAAACGTTCTCTTTTAATTTTCATGGCCTCAGATTTAATTGATCCACCCTGTGTATAATGTCACATGGACATAAATGTTCAATGAACAGTTACACATAAATTAAAATATAAAAATTGCAGAACGCAATTAAAAAAAAAGAAAGAAAGCAAGAAATATTGACGTTGAGAATTTGATGCTGCAGTTAACGATAATACGTCGCGTTGACTTAACGGGTCTAGTCTACCTGAACTAACTGAACCGTCGACGAGTAAAGTCACACCGTGCAATCCGAATCGACAGCCGGAGCCCTCCCGGTGCCGCTACGAGACCATCTACTCTTGTTACTGCTCCGAGAGGAGAATGCAAAGCGAGATGGTGACGTACACCTTGGCGTATGTAATTCGCGACGACGTTTCACGTGCCAGCCACACCTCTCGCTAGTGCATCAAAGCGTTCAGCGGTTCAAGTTTATGTATGTGCATTATGCGCAGAGGTGGACGACACGATGGAAAATCTCTCTACATTTTGATCTCTGTTCAAAGCAAATCACGCTGAAATAAAAAAAAAAAAAAAAAGAGAGAGAAAGAAGAAGTGGCGCAACAGTTCAGACGTGTGACTCTCATTTTAAAGCCTCCGCTTTGACATCTCTTAGTTGTTCCCTCAGTTTTTCTTTTTTTTTTTTTTCAAAGGTGTTTTTACGTCGAAAACAAAACGAATGGCAAAGCAAGGCTATTTCTCGCTCTCGAAAATTATAATGTAATAAAAATTGTAATATAATGTGTAATTATTTATAATAATATAAATAATTATGTAATAATAATAATATTGTAATAATATAAATAATAATATAAATAGTTATGTAATTATAATAATAATATTGTAATAATATAAATAATAATATAAATAATTATGTAATTATAATAATATTGTAATAATATAAATAATAATATATAATTATTTATAAAATTATAATATATAATCATAAATAATAATACATAATTATTTATAAAATTATAATATATAATTATAAATAATAATACATAATTATTTATAAAATTATAATATGTATAATTATAAATAATAATACATGATTATTTATAAAATTATAATATGTATAATTATAAATAATAACATAATTATTTATAAAATTATAATATAATTATAAATAATAGTACATGATTATTTATAAAATTATAATATATATAATTATAATACATAATTATTTATATAATTATAACATGTATAATTATAAATAATAATAATACATAGAATTATTTATAAAATTATAACGTGTATAATTATAAATAATAATAATACATAATTATTTATAAAATTATAATATATATAATTATAAATAATAATAAATAATTATTTATAAAATTATAATATGTATAATTATAAATAATAATAAATAATTATTTATAAAATTGTAACATAATATATAATACTACCATGGTCTTGAAAATCGAAGTCTCCTCTTAAAGCTTGCTGTACAGAGTCTTTTTTGTCGAACTTTGATCATCAGTGATAGTAATACGAAAAATTCGACGAAATAAAGGAACTGTTTCTTTCGTTCTTATCCCCTCAGTTTTGCTAATTGTGGTGCACCCACACCGACAACATCTCGCGCGAAAAGTTTCGTTGTTAGAATTTTATTATTCCCTGGACAGAGTCTTTCGAAATTTACATTGTCACGGAAGTCCAGTTCGAACGAACGAGGGTGGAAAGTTTTCCACGGTTCTTCTATGTAGATCACGTGTTTTGATTGTCGAAGGGAGAACGAGAAATTGGAAGTCAGCAGGCATGGAGTGTCGTTCTTCCAGTTCGAATTGTACCTCCGAACGTCCTCAGAGTCCTCAGCGACGAAACTCAATTTGAAAGTTAAACATTTCCTGTGTACGTAGCGAAGTTACTCTATACTGTTCATTAGATATTTACCATTTCTTTTTCAATATTCTAGAAGCGAGATATGTTCAGTCAGCCAGTATTTGTTTCTCTTCGATATTGCAATATTAATGAAATTACGATCGTGCTCGGTTGGCTTTCAACTTCAAATTGACAGCTAATAAATATCATTAGATATATTGTCGATATTTCTCACCATTTATGCGAAATTATGCGCGCAGAAATATATATTGTAAAATTGTCTCAAAATACATTCATTTACCCACTATTTTAATTATTATCATATACTTAATTATCATAGTTAATTATTTATATTTAAATATCATATTTATCATATTATTCATATTTAAATGTCACACATACTTAATTATCATATTTAATTATTTTTTTTTTATTTTAATATTTAATATTTATTATATTCAACTACTGTCTACCCAAAATACGAGCACGATAATGTATGAAAAGAAATGCGAGAATACGAGAAAGTAAAAATACTTTAATATCTATCATGTTGAATTATCATCTATCCAAAGTACGAACGTGCATGAAAATTAGTAAATTACAATGTACATATTTTATATTATTTTATATTATTATGTACGTATTTTATACTATTTTATATTATTATGTACATATTTTATATTATTTTATATTATTATGTACGTATTTTATACTATTTTATATTATTTTATGTTATTATGTACATATTTTATATTATTTTATATTATTATGTACATATTTTATATTATTTTACATTATTATGTACATATTTTATATTATTTTATATTATCATGTACATGTTTCATATTATTTTATATTATTATATACATATTTTATATTATTTTATATTATTATGTACATGTTTCATATTATTTTATATTATTATGTACATATTTTATATTATTTTATATTATTATGTACATACTTTATATTATTTTATATTATCATGTACATATTTTATATTATTTTATATTATCATGTACATGTTTCATATTATTTTATATTATTATGTACATATTTTATATTATTTTATATTATTAT